>NC_053022.1:518696191-518924073 GCF_003073215.2 Triticum urartu | reverse complement strand
TGCAAGCCAATACACACAATAGCCCAAACGACGGGGTTATGTCCAAGAATATGCATTTTCATCGTATGCTTCCAACTAGCAAAATTAGTACCATCAACTTAAGGACCTCTACTATGGTAATTTCCCTCACTAGATGCCATACTCTCCTAGGTTGTGAAACCAAGGCTGTGATCACCAAACGCTATGGAAATCAAGGCAAATGGAGACCAAAGCTCTGATACCACTTGTCGGATCGAAAGTATGTCTAGAGGGGGGGTGATTAGACTACTTGGCCGAATAAAAATCTAGCCTGTTCCCAATTTGAAGTCTTGGTAGATTTTAGCAACTTAGCACTAGTCAAGCAATCAACCTACACATGCAAGTCTAAGAGTATAGCAGCAGAATGTAAAACATTTCACATGAAGGTAAAGGGAAGAGTTTTGAGGGAGCAAACGCAATGTAGGCACAGAGATTTTTGGCGTGGTTCCGATAGGTTGTGCTATCGTACATCCATGTTGGTGGAGACTTCAACCCACAAAGGGTAATGTTTGCGTGAGTCCATGGAGGGCTCCACCCACGAAGGGTCCATGAAGAAGCAACCTTGTCTATCCCACCATGGCCATCGCCCATGAAGGACTTGCCTCACTAGGGTAGATCTTCACGAAGTAGGCGATTTCCCTCCCCAACACTCAACTCTCTCTCACTGATTTGGATTCGGTGGAAAGAAGAATTGAGTGGAAAGCAACTTGAAGAAGGCTAGTGATCAAGATTCATATGGTTGGAATGGAATATCTTGGTCTCAACACATGAGTAGGTGGTTCTTTCTCAGAAAATGAATGTTGGAAGTGTAGGCATGTTCTGATAGCTCTCTCCCGAGTGAAGAGTGGGTGGAGGGTATAGATAGCCTCCACACAAAATCTAACCGTTATACAAATCACCAAACTCGGTGGGACTGAATAATGAAACTCGGTCAGACCGATTTAGTTCAAAATGTGAACGTTAGGCTTTTCGGTGGGACCGACATGTCAACTTGGTGTGACCGATTAAGTTAGGGTTAGGGCATAACATAATCTCGGCGAGACTGATTACACGAACTCGGTTGGATCGATTTTCATAATAAGGTAACCAGAGAGTTGGTTAGGCAAACTCGGTGGGACTGATTCGCTCATCTCGGTGAGACCGAAACGTTATGAAGGGGAAACAGAGAGTTTGCATTGCGAACTCGGTGGGACCGATCACTCATCTCGGTTAGACCAAAATGTTATGAAGGGAAACAGAGAGTTTGCAATCCCATCTTGGTGAGACCGAGATCCCTATGGGTAAGACCGAAGTGACTAGAGTTTGTGGCACTAGCTATGTCAAATGAACTCGATGGCGCCGGATAGAAAGTTTCGGTGGGGCTGAGTTTGACTTTTGGTTCGGGACATATGTGGATATGAGAAAGTAGTTGAGGGTTCTTGGAGCATATCACTAGGCATTTTGAGCGAGCAACCCATTAAGCAACACCTAATCCCTTTTAATAGTCTTTGATTTTCCTATGGACTCAATATGATCTTGTATCACTAAAAGTAAAATCTAGAGTCTTGAGCTTTAGAACTTGAGCCAATCTTTTGTCCTTAGCATTTTGAGGGGTCCACATTTCTAATCCATGCCATGCCAATCATTGAGCTTTCCTGAAATATTTATCTTGAGATATCATTAGCTCAAGAGCTATATGTTGTTAGGAATTACCAAAACCACCCAGGGATAGTTGCACTTTCACCAGTGCAGGGCACTGGTGCGAGATGTAGCAGCAGTTGTCTTTACCCCGGTATTGGCATACATAGTGGACGGCCTTAGTGCTATTAGTTCTATGTTACTAAATTTGTGCATGTACACACCTGTTAATATCAATTTGCTGTCATCCAAACATTGTCGCTATGATGTTGCAGTTATATTTACCTTCCTCATAAAATGTTCAAGTTGTTATTTATTGTAGATGATTAAGAACTTGTAGCGTCGTTGTAGTTAATTATAGCTTCTGATGTTCCAGAATTTGGTTGTTGTCTTAGTACCAATTTCATTTGCACATTGATCTTTTTGAGAAGATATGTCATAATTAACATGTTTTTCAGTTTTTCAAAATAAGCATTGGTGATTTTCTATGTTGCTATAAACCCATTTCCCCTACAATTGTTACCAATCTAGTTTTAAATATTATAGGATGAACGGAAGTGTTCTTACTTGAAGTGGGTTGATCAAGAGTGGCCACAGTCTTTGAAGATGTGCCTAGCGAAGCTCTGGAGCATGTATGAGGAAGAGAACACACGTTCGCTTAGAGAAAGTGTTGTCAACACTGAAGCATATTTCAATTTGCGGGATAAAAAGTTGAAGGTGGAGAATGAGCTCAGATTTTTTAAATCAGACTTTGCTAAGATGGTGTTGGCGAAGGAGGAGTCACTTTGCCAGTTGGCCTGTGCAAAAGAGGTTCTTACTGAACTGAAAGCAAAGGTGGATAAGACGAGCCTGGATGATCTCGATTAAGGAAATGAATATATTGTCCTTATGAAGTTGAACTAGCTATATGTTGTATTGTGATGTTTTCATGTAGCTACCATACTGTGATGTTATAATATTTTTATGTGCCTGATATGAAATTGGCAAACAGATGTCCGACATGAAATGTGAATTTGTGTAATACTGGAATTATTAATAAACCTGCTAAATGTGCCATGGACCTTTGCAAACGGTTCTAGCAGAAAAAGCGCTTGCGATGGATAGCCCAATGCCACACCGTTTTCTTCATCAAATCGTGTGTGATATAATTGATAAAAGCAAACAGTTAACCATGGCAAATTGTGTGTGATAGTTACACCTTTGACACACGATCCTACACATAAAACTATGTGGGATGTACGTCCGAACGGAAACGTGTTCCCCGGATTGATTGTGCGGGATGTACATAAGAACGGAAACGTATTCCTTGGATTGACTGTGTGTGATATACATACGAACGGAAATGTTTTTCTGGGATTCACCGTGTGGGATGTGCATACCTACAGAAATGATTTTCTCGGATTACCGTGTGAGATATACATAACTACGGAAATGATTTTCTCGGATTACCGTGTGGGAGGTACATACCTATGGAAATGATTGGGTTTTGATGCCTCGCCCCATCACACACGACCCCAGCCTGGGTCCCTGGAGGGCCTGTCCCTGATGATTTCTGGGTCATGTGCGAAGGACAAGCTATCGCACAAACTTACTTGGCGATGATTCCAAATGCTGTCACGGAAAGGGGCTAAAAACCGTTTGTTTAGGACCGACGCGCACTAGAGATATGCTTGACTTTGCTGTTAGAGTTGCAACTAGAGGAGGTAAAATGACTCAGGAAACACTTTATCCTAAGGGACACCCTAAAAGAATTGAACAAGATTTATAAAGAGCTAACACTAATGCACCTAGTTCTTCTAGAAAGAAAAAGAAAAGGAAGAATGATAGGACTTTGCATGCCCCTAGTGAACCTAAAATAGAAAAACCTCCTGACAATGATAATGAAGCTTCTATCTCTGATGCTGAAACTCAATCTGGCAATGAACACTCACCTACTCATAATGAAAAAGATAATGATGAGGTTCATGAAGACTCGCAACCAACCAATGATAAAGAACCAGACAATGATGTTGAGATAGAACCACCTGTTGATGTTGATAACCCACAACCTAAAAATAAAAGATATGACAAAAGAGACTTTGTTGCTAGAAACACGGTAAAGAAAGAGAACCGTGGGTTCAAAAACCTATGCCTTTTCCACCTAAGTCAACTAAAAATAATGATGATGAAGAATTTGAACGCTTTGCTGAAATGCTGAGGCCAGTCTTTTTGCGTACTCGCTTGACTGATATCTTGAAAATGCCTCCTTATGCAAAGTATATGAAAGACATCATCACTAATAAAATAAAAATACCGGAAGCTGAAATCTCCACTATGCTTGCTAATTACACTTTTAAAGATGGAGTAACTAAAAACTTAGAGATCTAGGAATACCAACTATACCTTGCTCCATCAAAAAGAATTATGTGAAAACTGTTTGTGTGATTTAGGAGCTGGTGTTAGTGTTATGCCTTTCTTTTTATATAAAAGACTTGACTTGTATAAACTCACACGTACTGAAATATCTTTGCAAATGGCTGACAAATCAACTGCCATACCTATCGGTATCTGTGAGGATGTGCCCATAGTTGTTGCTAATGTTACTATTTTGACTAACTTTGTTATACTTGAGACGCCCGAGGACGACAACATGTCGATTATCCTTGGTACACCATTCTTAAATACTGTAGGGGCTGTTATTGATTGCCATAAAAGCATGGTCACTTTTCATATTAATGGCAATGAGCATACGGTGCAGTTTCCGAAGAAACAATACCAAGTGAATGGTATTAATGCTATTGAAAAATCTTCGACAAATCACTATTGGAAGTTTTCAAATACCTCTACCTACTGTCAAAAAAAATATGAAATACTTATTGTTGGGGAAATGCATATCCCCGTTGAAGTAACTTAGTGATTTACGAAAGTTCTTCGATTTCATGCTAATCGAAGGTGGTTGTTAATAAGACTTGATCAACCTGATTAATGAATCATTTTTGAACAGTATGAAGTTGATGAATTTAGTAAGCACTACCTTCTATCCTTACCTTTTTTTTTCTATTTTTTATTAGTTAAAAAATAAAATGCCATGTTTTATCTGTTTTCTGAATTTCTAGTGCAATAAAAAAATGACCTAAAATAAAAGTTCATAGAATTCCCTGAAAATTTTACACCATTTTTTCCAAATATTTAAGAAGTTTTGGTGCAAATAATACCATAGGGAGGTGCACCAGGTGGGCACAACCCACCTGGGTGTGCCAGCAGCCCTAGGCGCGCCCTGGTGGGTTGTGGCCCCCGCGTGGGCCCCTTCACTTACCTCTTCATCCCTGTAACGCCCCGGATACAACTTTCCATATTTGTAACTCCGACTCTTGCCTTTTTTGGAGATGCGATATGATTTTCTCTTCGTGGTTGGGTTTTTCCTTGTTTTGCCTTTTGTTCATGTCATGCATTTCATATCATGTCATCATGTGCATCGCATTTGCATTCATGTTCGTCTCATGCATCAGAGCTTTTTCCCCGTTGTCCGTTTTGCAATCTGACGCTCCTACGTGCACCGGTGTCCCCTTTTGTCTCTTTTCCTGAGCAGGTGTTAAACATTCTCGGAATGGACCGAGATTTGCCAAGTAGCTTTGGTACACCACCGGTAGACCGCCTGTCAAATTTCGCGCCATTTGGAGTCCGTTTGATACTCCAACGGTTAACCGGGGAACCATAAAGGCTCGTGTGTGTTGTAGCCGAACACCCCTCCAAAATGGCCCAATAACCCTTCCAAACCTGTTCCATGTCCTCCGCCGTCGGATCACGATCGTGTGGTTGAAAACTACACTCCATTTGGACACTCCTATCTCCTCCTACCTATAAATAGGTGGTCCCCTCCGAAATCTTTGTGCAGATGAAACCCTAGCTTTTTCCCCTCTCCGCCGCCGGACAAGTCCTTCCCTCGCCGGACATGTCCGCCTCCGCCTCCGCAGCCAATCCGGCGCCGCCACGTCACCCCGCTGGCCCTCTCTCTCCTCCCACCATGCCAGGCCCGCTGGGCCTGGATCGGGCCCGCGGGGCCCATCTCGTCGCCGCAGCCACTCGCAGGGGCTGCCCCGCGTGCGGCGCCTTTTGCTCCACCGCCGACCGCACGTCTCCGCCGTGGCGCGCCTCCCCACTGCCGTCCGGCGCCGCCTCGCCGCCAGAGCCGCGCCGCCTCCCGCCGCTCCTTGTCGCCGCTCAGGCAAGCAGGGCCTCACCGGAGTTCCGACCGCGACCCGCTGGAGCTCTCCGCCCCTCAACGCTGGCCTCGCCCAATCCGACCTCGCCCCGGCCAGATCCGGCACTGCAGCCCCAAATCTGCGCGCCCCGGGCACCTCCGCGCCTGTGCTCCCCGCCGACGACCTCGTCCTTCGCCGCCATTGCCTCGCCAGCAGCCGCCGTCGTCACCCTCGCCCTCGCCGCCTGGGACGGCCTCGTCCAGCTCCGCTCCGGACCCGTCGAACCAAACGTGACTCCCACCCGCGCCGTCCGGCCTCGCGTCATCTGGCACTGCCCCGTCCCAGTTCGCTTTCGTCCCGGCACCGCCCCATACTCGAACCTCACCGTCCAACTTTCTTCGGGGTGAGATTTTCACTAAGTCCCTAAGTTTTCACATCATTCATGCATCTTGTGGAGTGTGTAACTTTGTGCATATTTGTCCTATGATGTTGTATGATATATCAAAATGGTCATCATGATGTGCTCTTCATTTCATTCCATTGTGCCATGCTTGTTTGAACCTGCTCTGGTGTGATTTTGTCGTAGCTCAGTGTTCATGTTTTGTCAAGCATCTTGAGTAGATCACTGCCATGTGCTTTGTTGTTATGTTGCAGTGCAGTAGCTTAGTTTCTTGTTGCGTTCTAGAGGGCATCGTGTTATTAATCGCAGAATTGTGTCATTATTGTTTTGCTTGCCATTTGCAAACCGTGCATCCGATTCTGGTGATCTTTATATCGATTTCGATCGAAATCATCTCATCTTTCCAGCGGCACACTTGGTTTGCCAAGTTGATGCCTTGTTCATCTTTTTCCTTCCGGAGCACGCATATGCATTGCATATCACATCTCGCATATCATGTCATGTTTTGAATCATGTTGATTGTGCATTGCACCATGATTGATTGTTGGTCTTTTTCTTGCGTTCTTGCTTTGGGTAGAGCCAGGATACGAGTACGTGATCGAGGGACCTGTTGAGTACGCTAACGAGTATCAAGTTTTCGTCAACTCTGAGAACTTTGCAGGCAAGATGACCATACCCTCGAAATCACTTCTATCTTTGCTTGCTAGTAGTTCGCTCTATTGCTATGCTGCGATACCTACCACTTGCTATATCTTGCCTCCCATACTGCCATGTCAAGCCTCTAACCCACCTTCCTAGCAAACCATTGTTTGGCTATGTTACCGCTTTTGCTCAGCCCCTCTTATAGCGTTGCTAGTTGCAGGTGAACATGGAGCTTGTTCCATGTTGGAACATGGATATTGTTGGGATATCATTATTATATCGTATTTACTTTAATGCATCTATATACTTGGTAAAGGGTGGAAGGCTCGGCCTTATGCCTCGTGTTTTGTTCCACTCTTGCCGCCCTAGCTTCGGTCATACCGGTGTTATGTTCCTTGATTTTGCGTCCCTTACACGGTTGGGTGTTATGGGAACCCCTTGACAGTTCGCTTTGAATAAAACTCCTCCATCAAGGCCCAACCTTGGTTTTACATTTTCCTAACAACCTATCACCTTCCCTTGGGTTCTGAAGACTCAAGGGTCATCTTTATTTTAACCCCCCCCTGGGCCAGTGCTTGTCTAAGTGTTGGTCCAAACCTGTCAGCCGCCGGTGGCCACTAGGGGAAACTCTGGGTTGGCCTACCAGAATCTTGGACAATCCGGTGTTGCCCTGAGAACGAGATATCTGCAGCTCCTATCGAGATGTCGGCACATCAGGCGGCTTTGTTGGTCTTGTTTTACCATTGTCGAAATGTCTTGTAACTGGGATTCCGAGACTGATCGGGTCTTCCCGGGAGAAGGAATATATTTCGTTGACCGTGAGAGCTTGTGATGGGCTAAGTTGGGACACCCCTGCAAGGTTTTGAACTTTCGAAAGCCGTGCCCACGGTTATGGGCAGATGGGAATTTGTTAATGTCCGGTTGTAGAAAACTTGACACTTAATCTAATTAAAATGAATCAACCGCGTGTGTAGCCGTGATGTTCTCTTTTCGGCGGAGTCCGGGAAGAGAACACGGTCTCATGTTATGCTTGAACGTAAGTAGCTTCAGGTTCACTTATTGATCGTTATTAGCTTCTCGACCGTGCTATTCTTCTCTTCTCGCTCTCTTTTGCGTAAGTTAGCCACCATATATGCTAGTGCTTGCTACAGCTCCACCTCACTACCTTTCCTACCTTTAAGCTTAAATAGTCTTGATCGCGAGGGTGTGAGATTGCTGAGTCATCGTGACTCACAGATACTTCCAAATAGATGCAGGTGCCGATGATGCCAGTGCAGGGGACGCTACCGAACTCAAGTGGGAGTTCGACGAGGATTCGGGCCGTTACTATGTTTCTTTTCCGGATGATCAGTAGAGGAGCCCAGTTGGGACGATCGGGGATCTAGCATCTGGGGTGGTCTTTCTTTATTTTCATTCCGTAGTCGGGCCTTGATTGTATTCTGGATGATGTATGATATATTTATGTATTGTGTGAAGTGGCGATTATAAGCCAACTCTTTATCCCTTTCTTATTCAGTACATGGGATGTGTAAAGATTACCCCTCTTGCGACATGCCTACCATGCGGTTATGCCTCTAATTCGTGCCCCGACACGTGGGAGATATAGCCGCATTGTGGGTGTGACAAGTAGGTAATCAGAGCCTTCCCCGACTTAGGAGCCCCCTGCTTGATCGAATCGCTAACGTTGGTGAGTCTATAACAAAATGTTTTCAGTCTTAGGATTATATATATCGGAGAGTAGGATTCTTTTTACTCCCCAGTCCCTCCGTCGCTTTGGTGAGGCTTCCTGACGTAGAAGTTTTTGACTTTTCTCTACTCAAATTTCACTAAAAAAAAATTTGGATCACGCGGGTATCTTGGAATCATTTCGATATTCTTGTGACGAGAACATTGTTCTTGGTGCCTCCTGACATTTAGGGGTTGTGGCAGTGTCCCGGGGAGTTGAGCCCCGAGGTGTTGTCGGCACAATTTTATCGTTGCAGTTCTGGAATACCTGAGTTCGCCGACATCAAAAATCTCTTTTATGCAGTTGTTGGTGAGATAACCTCGACGTCACCCAGTATTGGAGCGGGAGTTCGGGAGTATTTGCCATAACTCGTATAACGGGTGCTTTTTGAAGGTTAAGGTACACGATTTCCGAAGGTTTCTTGGTTATGTGTTGAAGGATGGATACAACTGGATGTAGGGATTGCTAGTTTGGGTGAGATATTATGCTTCCCCCTGTATCCCCAACACCTGATTGCATAACCAGAAAGTATCGGGAGTTTATAAGTGGGAATTCAAGTATCTCGTACGATATATTTCCAACAGACACATGATACGATATGGGATCTATCATATGTTTGTTTCTGGCTTATTTTAGAAGCCAATCCTTTGTTTTGTTTTTGTTGTGGTATTCAAGTTTCTTCGAAGTCAAATGTGGATTCCATACCCTTTCTAAGCGGCGTTCTCATATTTCTTTGGGAATACTAATCCTTCTTGATCATTGAGTTTGTCATCTCAATTTCTTCTCAACCGGCGTGTTTTCTATTCAAGTGGATCTGATCATTTCAACATCCGCAAGATCACCTCTCAGTTTTTCCCAACGTTGTTCGTTTCATCTGTCCCCAAGTTGCCTTTGTTTTTCCCCCCCCCCCCCCCTTTTTTTAAAAGGACTCCGGTTTTTTTAATTAAGTATCCTTCTACTTATGGGAAGTCTCTCCATTCTTTTACGTCAATATTCTTATCCGGTGATTCTCAGGAAGGTACTAACGGAGCTTCAAGTTCATCATTCCCCGTTGTCTTTCTTCTCCGGTGGATTCAAGTCAAGCCTTGTCGATCACATCCTTTTCCTCATTTCAAATGCTTTTCCCATGCCGGTGCACCTCTTAATCATTCACTTCTCGCTATTCAATTATTCCGGAGTGCTTAAGATGTCTTAGAATATTCCGGTTTCCATTCTCAGTTCGCTCAAGTTCTTTTGAGGATGCTATCTCATTCAAGCCACTTAATTCAACTGGTGCAATCTCTCTTTTCAAGCAATCTTTTCAACGGTGATTCTTTTGAGTGGGCCCTAACCCACAGGTCTCTTCCCTGGATCTTACCTGACTCTTCTAATCTTCCTGGAGTTACTCTCAAATTATTTTCCAAGTTTGACGTAAGAATGAATTATCATCAGATGTATTTCTCCAAGATCGGTCAAATTCTTTTCATCGTTGGCTCAACCTCTTCGTTTTTGGATTCTCCCGGAGTGTCTCACCAATTGTCATGGTGGTTCTCATCGTCATTCTAAACATTTGAAGACCGAAGAAGAGTTTTAGCACCAAATCTTATCCATTCTCTCAGAGATATGTGGTTCTAGCTTGATGCCATCCTCTCATAATTGTTTTTGTGTGTGAGAATTATTTTCACCCATGCGGAGCAATTCAAGATTCTTTTCAGTTTGATCCTCCGAAGGCCATCATTTCGGGTTTATTCATTCTCAGCTTTCAGCTCTCGTTTCGCAAATGAAACCGGTGCTTCATTCAAGTATTCTCTAATTAGCTCGGAATCTCTTCGTTCACTTGCATCTAAATTCTCTCAAGTATCTTCGTTCATTTTCTCATTCTCCCCGGTGTTTCTTTATCTTCACTTCGTTCTTTCCAATCCTACCGGTGGTTCGTTGAAGTCCTTCTCAAGATTGCGCTATATCTTTCTTAATGTTTCTCAACGAAAATAAGTAGTATGCCAAATCCGTTGCTTGCCATCAATCTAAATTGGTGAAGGATGCGCATAACGTAATTCTTATTATTGTTTCATCCAAGTGATTAATTCCTTATTCCGGAGGTTCATCAAAAGTCTTGGTTTCAATTGTTTCATCTTTTCTTCCAGGAGTTCCAAGATCTTTCAATTACATCATCACGAAGCTCCATTTAATCAATTCAAGGGTTCATCTTATTCTTTTAAAGCTTCATTTCTTTGCAACCATCCTTTTATTTTACCGGAGATCTCACGATGGCTCAACTTGGTGGTTCGTCAAGGATTCCTTTCATCCTTCATTTGTTCTTCAAGATTTCTCTCGGAGTTAAGATTCACCAAGCTATACTCTAAAATAAACATGGTGCTCAATACATGTTTTGTATTGAGGAGTTTAAGTATTCTTCATCTTGCATTCTGAAGTTCAATTCTTTCTATCTTATCTTTTTAGGTGGTGTTATGTCATTTTGACAATTTCCCTTCATGTTTCATGATTCGCAAGTTGTCCGGAATGACATATTTTAAACCTATTGGGAATATAACTTTCAGGTATGACCCGCCCAGGAGGGGCCGGGTCAACCCTAATGGCGGGTTGTTAAGAGAAGCCGAGTAATATTCAAGGTGATAGTTTATTAAAGAATTGTAGAAGGCCTAAACCCAGAGGCGGCTTAAGGCCCAATATTGTAAACCACCATATGTAAAGAAAGACTTGTAAACAAAGGCATATAAAAGAAGTCACCGAGCCGGACACGTTTTATGAGCCGGCCGGGACTCTGTAGGACGCAAGGCGTCAACCCGTGTATATAAGGGGACGACCCGGCAGCGGCTTAGCACAAGGATCAAGAGATCGAAAGCCAAGCTAGCAGATTCGCTCCGTGGTCATCGAAATCTAGCAATACAGCATCAACTGGACTAGACCTTACCTTCACCATAAGGGGCCGAACCAGTATAAACCTCTCGTGTCCTTTGTCCCGATTAACCCCTTTAAGCTTCCTAGTTGCGATGGCCCTACGACTAAGTCCTTTCACTAGGACATCTGCCATGACAATTCCATGACAGTTGGCGCCCACCGTGGCGCAGCGCATGGTGGATTTGAGTTCTTGAAGGGCAACTTCGAAGGGCTCAAGGGATACGCTGTGGGCCGGATGACCAAGAGTCGTCGCGGCAAGCTCTACATCGACGACGAAGGCTGGGGCCCCGACGCCGGCTCGATTGAGTACGGGTACCGGGTCCCCTTCAGCGGAATCCATGTCTTCATCGGCCGGATCGGCGAGTCAGGCCCTGAGCTGGACATCCGCACCAACCGCATCGAGACAGCTCAGCGTGCGAGACCCGCCCGGGCTCAACCCGCCGTGCGGCGGGCCTTCATGGGTTGCATCCATGGAGGGGAATTTTCTGAAGGATCGATGAACGATGGTGAGACAGTCGTCTGCTCTGACGGCGCGTCGTCCATAGGTGAGATGAATTCTTTGTATCAGCTACAAGATGGCATGCTTGGGGGCTGTTCCGATGGCAGCAATATTTCGGACCCCTCTAAGCCGCCGAATCAAGCCGGAATCTTCATGGCTGGAACTCAACCCGGGCAGAATTCTACAGCTGTGGCAGCAATGACCACAGGGTCGGCAGCAGCCAGGTCAGGAGACCCCGCGCGCCCTCCATCTCAGGTACTAATGGACCTCATGGATAAGATGACGGCTCTATTGACTGCTGTGGTTGAGCCGGCGGATAAGGCTCAGCATGACGCGGAGGTGGCATGGCTATGTGAAGAGGTGGCACAAGCCAAGGAAAATTTAGCAGCAGAAGAGGTCAGGATGGCTGCGGAGCGGGTGGCTTTGGATGCTCGGCAGCTTCAAGCGGAGACTTTCCGGCTCTCGGTGGATCTGAACGCGTCAAACGAGGTCATGAGGAGAAGACACCGGAAAACTCAGTCACGTCTGCCTGTGACTTACGATCCTAGGAACCTTTTCCACACATCTGGGGCCGGTCCCAGCAACCCGCCGGAGGCAAACCGTATCACAACACCCGGGACGGGGGCGCCGGTTCAGGCGAGGGCCATGGAACCACCCCGTGTGAATACTGCTCTAACGCTTTGGAGAATTTAATTGCTGTGTCGGCTCGTCTGGCGGCTCTCCCAATGGAAGGCAACTCTCCAACGGCGATCAAAACACGAAGGGTCAGAGAACTTCTTCAGACAACCCTAACACTGCATGATGCGTACTCTTATAGTCGAGACAGAATCCATTCAACCCCTCACCCAAGCCGGAGCCCGAGCTATAGCAGACATATGGACTCAGCGGCTATGTCAAGCAATGCCCAACGTTGTAACCAACCGCGCAGGCATGACCCGGCGCGGGATGGAGCCTTTAACTTGGTGGATCAGGAGAGGATCCGTCAGGAGGCTGAGCAGGCGGCTCAACTGGCAGCTGAGCAGGCAGCTCATCAGGCTTTTCCGGTTTATCCAGCAACCTCTGTTGAGGCAGGAGTGGCCACAAGGACAGGAGGTGTCCCTTTCCTGGTGCAGGCTCTACGTAATGAGTGCTTGCCAAAGGATTCTAAGGGGCCTCGTAAGGTGCCTAATTACACAGCCGACTTGCAGCTTGGGGCATGGATTGAAAGTTATGAGATGGCGATGGAGCTATTGGAGGTCAGCGATGCAGCAATGACTAAATATTTCACTATGATGTTGGATGGAACAGCTCGCACCTGGTTGAAAGGGTTGCCACCCAACTCCATCGGCTCATGGGCGGAGTTAAAATCCCGGTTCATTCAGAACTTCAAGGACACATGTAAGCAACCTATGTCAATTGTGGACTTGACTAACTGTAAGCAGGAGGAAGGTGAGTCCACGAACCATTGGGTGCGCCGGGTCAAGGAGATAATACATTCATATGATATGATGGATGCCGGCTCTGCTGTCTTAATGTTGGAGAAAAATTACCGGTTTGAACCTCTGAAGCAGAAGCTGGGGCGACTCAAGCGTGATTGTCATGACATGGGCCAGTTGATGGCGGCTCTGGTCAAATATGCTGATTCAGATAGTACCAAGGATCCCGCGTCTGATGAAGAGAAGGCAGGGAAGGGAAAAAAGAACGACAATGGCAAGGTTCACCAGCATAACCCGGCGAATCAAGGAGGTAATAAACGTAAGGCTGACGAGTTTGTGGCTAACGCCAGTACACAGGGCAACAACCAACAGCTCAAGGGGAGGCCACTTCCTCGGTCAGGCGGGTTAGGTCCCACCCTAGAGCAACTATTGAATGAACCCATCTGTGGAAGACCTGTACGATCATGAAGGCGTTTAAAAATTCCAGCATGTTCGATAGTAACCACGGACCCGGCGGCGGTTCAGGCGGTGACGGTTTTCATGGCCCGGGCGCCGGCTCAGGCGGAGGCGGTTTTTGGCCAAGGCCATCCTGGTAACCAAGGTGGTTATAATGAGCAATCTGGCCAAGGAAATCAACAGCAACAGCAGCAGCAGTCCAGGTATCAGAGTAACCCAAAACAGTTGAACAGTGGGCAGTACCACGTATTTACCACTAGTTTGTGCAAGAGGGACCGGAAACTTCATAAGAGGGTTGTAAACGTTGTTGAGCCGGCGGTTCCATGTTATTTGAGATGGTCAGAACAGCCTGTTGTGTGGAGTAGGGAGGATCACCCTCCCCGGGTTGATAATCCGGGTCACTTGACTTTGGTAGTGGCGCCTCAGGTTGGTGGATACAAGTTTACTAAGGTACTCATGGACGGAGGTAGTAGCATCAACATCCTCTATTATGAGACGTTTCGTCACATGGGGTTGACTGACAAGAGCCTTAAACAATCCAACACTGTTTTTCATGGTGTTGTACCTGGTAAGTCGGCATACCCAGTTGGTAAGATTCAGCTGGAAGTATCCTTTGGGGATGAATATGATTCTAGGGCTGAGAAGTTAACTTTTGAAGTGGTTAAGATCAAAAGTCCATACCATGCCCTGTTTGGACGGCCGGCTTATGCCAAGTTCATGGCTCGGCCGTGTTATGTGTACCTGCAGCTCAAGATGTTGGGTTATAAAGGCACCATCAGAGTACATGGAAGCCATAAAATAGCCCTGGAATGTGAACAAGGTGATGCTGCTTATGCTGAGTCTGTTTGTGCAACAGAGGAATTAAAGTTTTATAAAGATAATGTTGACCCGATAGACATGACATCTTTGAAGAAGCCAACTATGGAGCATGAACCAGTGTTGAAATTCAAATCAGCTGATGACACCAACACGTTTGATTTTGTGCCTAGCGACTCATCCAAAAAGTTCATTATCAGTGCTAACTTGGATCCAAAATAGGAAAGCGCGCTCATCGAGTTCATCCATGAGAACCGGGACATCTTTGCATGGAAACCTTCTGACATGTCGGGTGTACCAAGAGAACTCGCTGAGAACACTCTCAATATTTATCCAAAGTTTAAGCCGGTCCGACAATTTCTTCAGCGGTTTAACGAGGAAAGGCGCAAGGCTATCGGAGAAGAGGTGGCCTGGCTCTTGGCGGCCGGGTTCATTGTTGAAGTTTTTCACCCAGAGTGGTTGGCTAACCCGGTGCTTGTGCTTAAAAAGAACGGCACCTGGCGCATGTGTGTGGATTACACATATTTGAACAAAGCTTGTCCGGATGACCCTTTTGCTCTCCCTCGTATTGATCAAATCATTGATGCTACGGCGGGTTGTGAGCGTTTGAGGTTTTTGGATGCTTACTCTGGTTATCCTCAGATCAAGATGGCAGTTAAGGACCAGGAGAAAACAACTTTCATCACTCCGTTTGGAGCCTTCTGCTATGTGTCTATGCCTTTTGGGCTAAAAAGTGCCCAGGCGACTTATCAGCGGTGTGTGCAGAATTGCCTTCATAAACAGATTGGACGTAATGTTCATGCTTATGTGGATGACATAGTGGTGAAATCCAGAGAGAAGGAAACCTTGGTAGCTGATTTGAAGGAAACCTTTGATAACCTCCGGGTCTACAAGATGATGCTTAACCCGGCCAAGTGTGTTTTTGGAGTCCCAGCTGGCAAGCTCTTGGGTTTTTTGGTGTCTAACAGAGGCATTGAGGCTAACTTAGAGAAAATTAAGGCAATCACATCTTTGGCTAAACCGGCATGCATCAATGACGTTCAGCGGCTGGCGGGCCGTGTTGCAGCTTTAAGCCGGTTGGGTGAGAAGGCTATGCCATTGTATCAAATGATGAAAAAAGCAGATGACTTTGTCTGGAGTGACGCTGCCAACTCTGCATTCGAGGATCTGAAGAGACAGCTCGCTGAGCCGTCGGTTCTTGCTGCTCCTATTGAGATGGAACCATTGTTGTTATATGTGGCTGCTAACTCACATGCCGTCAGTGTGGCCATTGTTGTGGAACACAAGGAGGTTGGCAAGGAACATCCAGTTCAACGGCCGGTTTACTACGTCAGTGAGGTGCTCATTGAATCTAAGCAAAGGTATCCACAGTGGCCGAAGCTTGTTTATGGGGTGTTCATGGCAAGACGGAAGCTCAAGCATTACTTTCAGGGTCACCCTATCACTGTGGTTAGCTCTGCCCTGTTAGGAGATATTATTCAAAATAGAGAAGCCACATGACAAGTCGCCAAGTGGGCCATTGAACTTAGGTCTCATGGCTTAAAGTATGTGCCATGTACTGCGATCAAATCTCAAGCGCTGGTCGATTTCATTAACGATTGGACGGAGTTGCAGACACCTAAAGAAAAGCCGGAAAACACACATTGGACGATTCATTTTGATGGGTCCAGATAGTTGGAAGGCTCGGGGGCTGGAGTTGTTTTAACTTCTCCTCGAGGTGACAAGTTTTGTTATGTGTTGCGATTGATGTTTCCTTGTACTAACAACGCAGCAGAATGTGAGGCCTTGCTCCATGGTCTTCGAATGGCTAAGGAGATGAGCTTAAGACGGGTACGGTGCGTTGGCGACTCAGATTTGGTGGCTCAGCAGGTGTCAGGCAAGTGGGATTCCAAGGACCCTCTCATGGCGGCTTATCTTTGAGAGGTGGACGATGTGGCTGGACACTTCAAGGGGTATCAGGTGGAACACATTGATCGCAGAAAGAACGAAGCGGCGGATGCCTTAAGCCGGTTGGGATCTCAGCGTAAGCCGGTGCCACCTAACACCTTTTTGGATGTTTTACATAACCCTTCTGTCAAGTTGCCTACAGAGGAAGACTTGGCCGTTCCTGACCCGGAGGTCCACTTGGTGGCAGCTCTTCATGTCATAGCGGATTGGGCAGTGCCATATTTGGATTACATGACCCAGGGCAAGTTGCCAGAGGATGAGACCTTGGCCAGACAGATAACTCGGCGGTCTAAGTCAATGATGATTTCCAATGGTGAATTATATCATCATAGTGTCACTAGGGCGTTTCAGCGATGCGTCTCTCCTAAAGAAGATCAAGAGATTCTTCATGAGATCCATGAGGGAGATTGTGGACATCATGCCGGCTCAAAATCTCTAGTGGCCAAAGCTTTTCGTCACAGCTTTTACTGGTTAACAGCTCATGTTGATGCAGAGGATCTGGTCAGTAGGTGCGATGGATGTCAAAAGCTCGCACGACGAGCACATGTACCGGCTCAAGAACTGCGGATGATTCCAATCACTTGGCCGTTTGCGGTTTGGGGGCTTGATATGGTTGGACCTTTCAAAAGATCTAGGGATAAAAGGACACATCTTTTGGGGGCAGTTGACAAATTCACGAAATGGGTTGAGGCAGAGCCAGTGAGCAAGTTTGATGCAGCCATGGTGGTTCAATTCATGAAAAAGGTGATCTTTCGCTTTGGTTTTCCACACAACATTATAACTGACAATGGCACTAATCTGTCCAAAGGTGCTATGGAGGATTTTTGTCAACGTGAGCATATTCGGCTTGATGTTTCGTCAGTAGCTCACGCCCAATCCAATGGTCAAGTTGAGAGAGCAAATCAGGAAATCCTAAAAGGTCTTAAGCCCCGGCTTATGGTTCCCTTACAACGGACGCCGGGTTGTTGGGTAGAGGAATTACCCTCGGTGCTGTGGAGTATCAATACCACTCCTAACAGATCTGCATGTTATACACCTTTATTCATGGTTTATGGAGCAGAAGCAGTGCTGCCTGGTGACATCCGTCATGACTCATCTCGCGTGGCGGCTTACGTTGAAGCTGATAATGAACATGCCCGACAGGATGCACTTGACTTGTTAGATGAGGAGAGAGATTTGGCGGCGGCTCGATCAACAATTTATCAACAGGACCTGCGCCATTATCACAACCGCCGGGTTAAGTCCAGAACCTTTCATTAAGGTGACCTGGTGCTCCGGCTCATCCAGGATCTGTCTGATGCACACAAACTATCCCCGCGACCCTTTGTGGTCAGCAAGAACTTAAACAATGGGTCCTATTACCTCATTGATGTTCGAGAGCACAAAGACTCACGTAAGTCGGACGAGGAGACCCGCCGGCCGTGGAACATTGCTCAGCTTCGGCCATACTATACTTAAGCCACCGGCTCTTGTCATGTACATACTATGACGTTGTGTATATTATGATAAGTAATAAAGCAGGACCTCTGTCCTTTCCCCTTTCAATGATCACATATCTTTATTATTTTCATTATTTAAAATGACCAAAAGGGGGCTGGTCATATCCGAATCTAGCTTGACCCTTTTGGTCCGGCTCATGATCATATTTGAATCTAGCTGTAAACCTCATGGTCACTTGGGGGCTTCCTGTTCAAACATAGGTCGTATTCGAACCAAAGAGAACATAGTTGTCGTAACCCTCTTGATCGACTCAAAGCCAAACTCACTAGGGGGCTTCTTGATCGTATCTGAATCATAGCTTAACCCCTTTTGGGTCCGACTTGGATCATATTCGAATCAGGGTCGTTAAAAACCTCTCAAGGTCATTTGGGGGCTTCCTATTCAAACATAGGTCGTACTCAAACCAGAGAGAACATAGCTGTCGGTACCCTCTTGATCGGCGCAACGCCAAAGCCACTGGGGGCTATATGATCGTATTCGAATCTTAGCTTAACCCCTTTGGTCCGGTTTACTGATTGTATTCGAATCAGAAGCCTCCAGTGTTTAAGTAAATGTTTTGATTTACATTGTCTGAAGCCTAGTGTTTTGTCGTACTGATCTCAAATCTAACTGTCAATATGGTTTCAATTTAAACCGGCTCGGTTATTTGACAATGAGTTGCCAAGGCATAACAGTCATCAGACGTATGGAAGTATTAACTTCTACAAAAGATTGGGTTATCAACCTCATCATCCGGGTCATGTAAATCGGCAGTCCAGATTCAAAGAACACAGGTATGACAGTGTCATTCATGAACATGTTTCTCTGTGTTTTTTCGTTAATCAAAGGTTTTTTCAGCCTTGTTTATCTTACATCTGGTTCTATCTTTTCCACTATGATAATTTCATAAGTCATATACCGGGTGTTTTGACCTGTCCGGTGCTAAACCGCCAGGCTAGCTCTTTCATTTTTTACAGGAACCGAGTTAAAACATTGCAGATGTAATCACAGATGTGCTGCATATATATTGACATCATTGGCAAAGAGTCATATGCAACATTTTATGCATGATGGCATAGGCAAAACATGCAGTTTTCAAATTAATCTATTACAAGGCTTTGAGAGCCCACAAGATGGTTATGACTCTCCCCTTGCCGGTTCACCTCCCTCTACTGGTAGGAAGCTAGGATTGGACCAGTCAAAGCCGTTCAGAGCAATGAACCCCGCTTCATCGTCAATCAGGCCGGCTGGGTCGACTTCCGGGGCAAAACTGTGTTGGCGAACCGGCGGGATAAGATATGTCACCTTATAAGAGGGAGTCGCCATCTTCTTATTCTCCATATCAAGACCCAGCTGATATTTGTCGATGTTGGTCTCCTCTCCAAGAATGGTAGCTTGAGGACGAACTCCCCTCACACAGGCAATAAAGTCATCTTGCTCAAATGGAGTCCCGTCTTCCTTCATGGTCGGGTACCCCTTAGCCACGTCCACCGGGTCTATATACGGCACCCAGGCTTTGGAGCGGCTCAGGGCAGTTAGGGCTCCGGCTCTGGCACAGGATCATTTGACCTCTTGAAACCTGGCGGGTAAGATTGATAACTTCTTCAAAACATCACTTAGGTGGTTGGGTCCTTGGTTGGCAGGAGAGATAGCAGCAAGCACCCGTTGAGCCCCCGCATAAAGTTGTTCCACCAAGGTATAAACCGCCTTCAACTTTGTCACACTATCCTGGCTCAGGTTGTTACTCCGCGGACCTGTAAGTACTTTAACAAAGGTTAAGCAGGCGGTTTACATTCTTGGTAAAAATAGAGTATAAGTGACTTATGCAAATAACACACTGAAGATGGTGGAGACCATTTGAGACACGCGGTTTTTTAAACCGATGAGCTCTATACTAGCCTCCTCAAGAGCCGCCTGAGCTGTCTTAGCGCATTGTATCAGCAGCGTCTTTTCTTCGGCCCAGGATTTTTTTTTTGCAGCTAAGCTGGTCTTCAATTTCTCAGATTCGGAGAGGCTCAATTGGAGTTTAGAGTCAGTGGTCTTTATCTCTGTCTCCTGCTCCGCCAACCGGGTCTTGGCATCCGTCAATTGAGAGCCCAACTCAGATAAGGCATTCTACAAAACATTCACAGGTGTGTCAAGACTTAAACTAAAAGTTATAAGGGTTCAAGTCTCAAGTACTTTGCACTGCAATACCACTTGACACTTGGGGGCTAATGTCTGCCAAAGCAAAGTTTTATGACTTTTATATGTTTCAAGTCCCAAGGGTTTTACAAAGTAACAACACTTGGCACATGGGGGCTAATGCATGATATTCAGCAAGTTTTTCAAGATTGAGCCGGATCACAATACTTATTGGGACTAGTAAAAGACAGTTATGCAATTAAGTACCGGTTCATTTATGATAAATTGAGCCGACCCTTGGGGACTACAGGTGAAGTTTACGCTACTCTATTGGACTTTCAAAAAACATAGAGACAAAGTATCAACTTATATCATAAAGTCTACAGATCATTCAAGTTCATCATCTAAAGACTTGGGGGCTGGCAGAGTATAAGTAAACCGGAGAACATACCTCATATTTTAGCTGTGATTGTTTAACTATCTCGATTTCTGAGTCACGACTGGAGTGCACATGACTGAGATAGCCGGACAATACATCATTGGCATCGAGGTGAGAGCAATGGGAGATATCAAACTGCACGTTCTGCTTCTCTAAAGCCTCTTTCTTAGCAGTATGCCGGGCTAATACAGTGGGGGTCCCCGGTTCAACAAACCGGCTACCGGTAATCAAAAAGTCAGTATCAGAAGTTGTTGGTAGGTTAGCTGAGCTAGATGGTTCAGTAATGGTCGGATTAAGGGTGGCCTCATCGGCTAACAACTCAGGAGGGTCCAATTGAGTATAAACAACCGAGTCTTCTGGTGCTTCAGTTTGAGAGGGAGTTGGCATGGCCAACTCAGGTGCAGGAACTTTCAGGTCTTCTGATGGCTTAATCACCCTGGCCTTCTTGGATTTGGCTTGACCACTTAGAAAGATTTTATGATAAAGTTAGTGTAATGAGGCAGTTTTAAAGATACAGAGGAAAGATGATTTTTCCTTACCCAGGAGCAGTTTTGAAAGCCGGAAATTGAGTCTGAGATGAGTCGCCAGAAGAGCGAGAAACCTCCGGCAAAGGTAAAATAAAGTTAAAGAATATAAGGAAATAGATTCATGGATAAAAACAAAGGACAAAGGTGAAAGAAATCTCATTTTGGCATTTTCGAGGAGTTTTTTGTAACTCGGAAGGTGGTTCATCATCATCATTAGTCCGGACCTGACGGCGGCTCTCATGTTGCTGCTTTTTCAAAAGAAAATGAGGGTCCAAATAAGCCAAAGGGTGCGAAAACCTTACTTTCCGGGTTACCACTCCAAGTTTCTGTCTTAGCAAAGGGGTTGAGTCGGAGGAAATAGTTACCTCTTCTTCCACGGCCTGGCTGGCCCCCGTGTCATCCTGGCAATAGTCAGTGTCAATAAGATAGTTGAAAAGTTGGCCAAGGGAGTCAAGGGCTACCTCCGACTCAGAATCATCATCCAGCTGGAACATGTCAGATGCAGTCTTCTTCTTCTTGGGCTACTTCGTCACGGCAGATGTCCTAGTGTGAGGACTTAGTCGTGAAGCCAACGCATCTATGTGGTCGCTTGAGAGGGGTTGAGTGGAATCGAGAGACGCAATGCAAGACAAGGGTTTAGACAGCTTCGGGCCCCAGGAAACATCATCCGGTAACAACCCTACGTGTTGTTTGAGGCTATCTCTCATTATGATAATGAGGAAGTCACCCTAAACTGGCTCTCCTAGTTAACCTTAACCCTTTAAGATTGTTTCTTCTTACTTGTCCCTCATTGGGGAGCCCTGCCCCTCCTTATATATGTTGAAGGGGCGGGTTACATGTAGAGTCCAACTCGGACTTAAGACATAACTATTCTGACTTATCTTCATGGGCTTCTTAACATCTTGGGTTTCATAACGTCTTGGGCTTCATAACCCCTGGCAACCCAGTTATCACTATTTGCTAGTTTAAGATGGCCTGCCGGTTTAAGATGACTTGCTGGTTTAAGATGGTCTGTCGGTTTAAGATGATCTGACTTAACTCCTGCCAGTTTACCACCTGTCTTAACACTTGCTGGTTTACCACCTACCGGTTTACCACCTGTATTAACACTTGCCGGTTTACCATCTGCTAGTTTACCATCCGTCTTAGCCGTCTGTCTTAACAGTGTGTCTCAACTGTCTGCCGGTTTACCATCCACCGGTTTACCAAGTCCCAGCTGGTTTACAACTCCGGTCGGGTCATACCGCGGGGTATATCCCCGACATTAGCCCCCAGTTTAATTTGGATTTATCCATGTCAAACTGATCCTAAGCATCCTTAAATCCTTGTCATTTCCTTCTAAAAAATCCGGGTCAATATACCCACTTCATAATCAATTTGCTGACATTGGTTTATCACAGAGAAATATTGTGAAGAATAACTCCTTTGACTCAACTCCCAATGCTTAACAAAAATATTGGTCTTTGAAATACTCATCTAATCTTCAGCCGGTTTAAGAATGTAGAACCTTGACGGTTTATCATTGCCAGTTACAAATATTAATGGCACCGGGTCATAATTGTAGTTAACATCAAGCTTGAAAATGTACCTCTTATATGCCAATCACTTGTAGCCCCCAAGTCTTAAGAAGGTAGCATAGCAACATCTTAAGAGTTGCTTCAATATGAATGTCACAAGCTTGAAGAAATCCAGGTTGTTCATCTCAATCACCAGTCAGAATTGAGTATTCCACATATGTAGCCCCCAAGTGCCGGGTTGTCATGCTTGCAGCAACCTGGGACTTGAAATTGCCTTATGCTCATAAAAACTTCAACCAGTGTAGCCCCCAAGGGCTGGGTTATTATGCAATAATGAGCAGGGACTTTGTAAATATGATCATGTAAACTTGAGAAGCAATGTGTAGCTCCCAAGGGTCGGCTCAATAAGATAATATTGAGCTGGGACTTGATATATTCTTCAATGAAAATAACATCATATGATGTAACCCCCTCATGGGGCTTGACAAGGCCAAACAAGTGGCCGCTCGAAGCCACAGATGCAGAAGTGACGGGTTGGCTTGGAGCAGTACAGAAGTAATCCAGAAACGGTTTGGGGCACGGGAACGACGGATCTTGGAAGCTCGAGGTGGCTTACAACGGCGGTTTGGATTCGACCGAAACAAGGCCAGCTCTTTGAGTGGCGAGTTGAGATCGGGGCGGCCACAGTTTCACTCGCCGACCCCCGCCGTTGCTTCCACGACAGCCGCTTGACGGGCGGAACCGTGCGGGTAGGCACAGGAGGCCAGCATAGTCGGCAACCACGGCAAAGGGAGAGACGGCGAGACCCAACGGCGGAAGCAGAGGCGCGATCCGGGGTGACAGAGAACCACAAGGTTAAGAGCCAAGGTAGGCCAAGCCCGATACTGCTGAAGAATGGAGGCGCAGGCTGAACCGGCGTCGAACGGAAAGGCTCGGTGCTTCAAGTGTGCAGGCGCTCAAGGCGGCGCGGCTCTGAAGCGGCGGTCGGTTCACAGTGGCGCGCTTGACGGGGCACAAAATGGCGGGTCAACAGATGTAGGACGGAGTCGCAGGGCAACTAGGGCAAGAGGAGACACAGCTTGGCTGATTTATTGCGGCAGAGGTGAGGCCGTTAGATTGCAGTGGTGATTTGACGCTGCGGTCGGTCAAGAGGTCCGTGGCCGAGTGGGTCATGGCAATGGCTCGGGAAAAACTGCTGCAGCTCGGCGATGGCAAATCCGGGTCATGGCCGAAAATATCTCCTGAGTCATGCCCCCCTTCTTTTGTTATTGATTTCCTTCATCCTGGTTGGGAAGTATCGTATGATGACCAAGCCGGGGTCAAGCCCTCGGTTCCTTTTACCTCAATTTGGTTTCGCTGCTGATCGGATTGAACCTACAACTTAAATTTCCTTAGTAGATATGTACGGTTTGGATCCATGGCGATTTGACACCCAACACAGATTGGATCAAAACTGCAGCGATTGTCCATGACGATTTGACGATGATATTTCCTTGATCTCAGCAGACGAGGCTAGTACTGCCGCAAATCCTTCCGTATCGTACTTTGCCGATCTGACAGATTGTAAGCTTCTCGAAACCCTAGTTAAGATCCCTCCAAGAACTCAACACCACTGTGCGCGAGCCCCAAGGTGGGCGCCAACTGTCATGGAATCGTCACGGAAGATGTCCTAGTGTGAGGACTTAGTCGTGAGGCCAACACATCTATGTGGTAGCTTGAGAGGGGTTGAGTGGAACCGAGAGACGCAACACAAGACAAGGGTTTAGACAGCTTCGGGCCCCGGGAAACATCATCTGCTAATAACCCTACGTGCTGTTTGAGGCTATCTCTCATTATGATCATGAGGAAGTCATCGTAAACCAGCTCTCCCAGTTAACCCTAACCCTTTAAGATTGTTTGTTCTTACGTGTCCCTGTTTGGGGAGCCCTGCCCCTCCTTATATATGTTGAAGGGGCGGGTAACATGTAGAGTCCAACTCGGACTTAAGACTTAACTATTCTGACTTATCTTCCTGGGCTTCTTAACATCTTGGGTTTCATAACATCTTGGGCTTCATAACCCCTGGCAACCCAATTATCACTGTTTGCCGGTTTAAGATGGCCTGCCGGTTTAAGATGACCTGCCGGTTTAAGATGGTCTGCCGGTTTAAGATGATCTGACTTAACTCCTGCCGGTTTACCACCTGTCTTAACACTTGCCGGTTTACCACCTGCCGGTTTACTGTCTGTCTTAGCCATCTATCTTAACAGTGTGTCTCAACTGTCTGCCGGTTTACCATCCACCGGTTTACCAAGTCCCAGCCGGTTTACAACTCTGTCCGGGTCATACTACGGGGTATATCCCCGACATGGGTTATTCTTCTGGCGGCTATGGCAGTGGCTCTACCCTTCTTGGCAGCTTCATTATCATACTTGGCCTTCTAGAAGTCAGATTTGGCCTGTAAACAAATAAACAGGTTAAAACGTCATGCAGGTATTTAAACTACTGAGGGAAACACGAAAATAGAAAGAGGTCAGGGGTTTTCACCAATGGTGCCGGGTTAAGTTTGCAGAAGGGGTTTAACACAACCTTACTGCAGTCCTCGTATTTGCTGTTCACAAGGATGGTTGACATTGCAACAATGTCTTCTTCAGTCAATTGAACAGAGCTATATTGCAGAGAGTCATCTGGGCCTCCACCATACTCATACATTAACTTGGATCGGCGTCTTAGAGGGATGACCCGCCATGCGACCCAGCAACGGATCAGGTCAACTCTAGTTAAGCCATTCCCCAATAAAGCTTGAATCCTTTTAATAGATGGAATAAGCTTCTTGCGTTCAGCAGTAGTAAGCTTATCAGGGAGCACAAACTTGGAATCTAGACGCTCCGTGTGATAAGCCGGCAGTGGTTTTTCATTGGCTGGTGACGTATCTTGGCAGTAGAACCAAGTCTGATTCCAATCTTTGGGATGACTCGGTAAGACTATTAAGGGAAAGGCGGCACCCTATCGGCGCTGAATTGAGATTCCACCAAGCTCCAAACTAAGGCCGTTGGTGCATTCGTTCTGACGGTTCAGATAAAAGTATTCTGTGAAGAGTTCCATGGTTGGTTCTTCTTGAAGATATACCTCGCAAAGAACTAGAAAATTTCAGATATTGGATATAGAGTTGAGTCCAATGTCTTGTGGACGAATCTTGAAAAAATGCAGAACGTCTCGAAAGAACTTTGAGCCGGGTGGTGAGAAGCCCCGGTTCATGTGATCAGTCAAAATGATAACTTCACCATCTTTGGGATGAGGTCGTTCTTCGTCCGGGTCAGGAGCATGATAAGACATAACGTTTTTCTCTGGCAAAAATCCAATGGTGACAAATTCTTTCAAGGTATCCTCAGTAACTGTGGAAGGCACCCAGTTGCAGACAGTTGGCGCTTTTGACGGCATGATGAAGAAAGGGCAAGCTGAAAAGAAAGTAATTTGCCGGTTCAATTTATTGGTGGAGTTACAGGTTCATGATTGTAGTACAGATGAATAGTGGCGGCTAAAGCAAGGGCTAATGACATATAAAGGAAAAGTGAGCTGGCGTTATAAGCCGCCATGACTAAAGATATTTGAAGGATGCCAGAAACAAAATTGGCTAAAGTGTTGAGACAAACAAGTTTCCCAAGCTGTTGCTATTATTCTGGATCAAAATGGTTCAGAAAAGAAAAATAAATTTAGACCTAAAACAACGAGCGCAGAGGAGTTCGTTAGCTCTAAAGAGGCATTTCTATAAGAGAAAGGGATCTGCTAACATCTAAAATGGATGTAAAACCACTACCGCACACGTTCTATACTTCTTTTTAGATCAAAGGAGGGTACGGAGAAGAAACTACAAGAAGGTCTGTGATGAACAGCGAAGAACACCGATGAACTCGCAACCCTAATACAGATCTAAATGCATGGAAAAGGAGGAACTTACGATTGCAGATCTACTGCGAAGAGTCGCCGCAGTTCTCTGGACGAGCTCAGGGTGATGCAGTGGCCGACGTTGAGGGCAACGATGAGCGCTATGGCGGCGGCGGAGCTCGAGAGGCAGAGAGGTGGCGAGAAGAAGGAAGGAAGAAGAAGAAAGAGGAAGAGCTGGTCATGCCTATTTATAAGGGGATAAGTGAATAGGCAGGTGATAACCCACAAGTATAGGGGATCGCAACAGCTTTCGAGGCTAGAGTATTCAACCCAAATTTATTCATTCGACACAAGGGGAGCCAAAGAATATTCTCACGTATTAGAAGCTGAGTTGTCAATTCAACCACACCTGGAAACTTAGTATCTGCAGCAAAGTGTTTAGTAGCAAAGTAATATGATAGTGATGGTAACGGTAACAAAAGAGTAACGAAAGCAAAGTGATGTTTTTGGTATTTTGTAGTGATTGTAACAATAGCAACGGGAAAGTAAATAAGCGTAAACCAATATATGGAAAGCTCGTAGGCATCAGATCAATGATGGATAATTATGCCGGATGTGGTTCATCATGTAACAGTCATAACATAGGGTGACACAGAACTAGCTCCAATTCGTCAATGTAATGTAGGCATGTATTCCGAATATAGTCATACGTGCTTATGGAAAAGAACTTGCATGACATCTTTTGTTCTATCCTCCCGTGGCAGCGGGGTCCTAATGGAAACTAAGGGATATTAAGGCCTCCTTTTAATAGAGAACCGGAACAAAGCATTAACACATAGTGAATACATGAACTCCTCAAACTACGGTCATCATTGGTAAGTATCCCGATTATTGTCAGTTCGGGGTTAACGGATCATAACACATAATAGGTGACTATAGACTTGCAAGATAGGATCAAGAACTCTCATATATTGATGAAAACATAATAGGTTCAGATCTGAAATCATGGCACTCGGGCCCTATTGACAAGCATTAAGCATAGCAAAGTCATAGCAACATCAATCTCAGAACATAGTGGATACTAGGGATCAAACCCTAACAAAACAAACTCGATTACATGATAAATCTCATCCAACCCATCACTGTCCAGCAAGCCTATGATGGAATTACTCACGCACGGCGGTGAGCATCATGAAATTGGTGATGGAGGATGGTTGATGATGACGACGGTGACAAATCCCCCTCTCCGGAGCCCCGAAGGGACTCCAGATCAGCCCTCCCGAGAGGTTTTAGGGCTTGGCGGCGGCTCCGTATCGTAAAACCTGATGAAATCTTCTCTCCTATTTTTTCTCCCCGAAAGCAGATATATAGAGTTGGAGTTGGAGTCAGGAGGTCTCCAGGGGGCCCACGAGGTAGGGGGCGCGCCCTAGGGGGGGCACCCTCGTGGAAAGGGTGTGGGCCCCCTGGTCTTCATCTTTGGCGAGGATTTTTTTATTATTTATTGTAAGATATTCCCTGGAGTTTCAGGTCATTCCGAGAACTTTTGTTTTCTGCACATAAAACAACATCATGGCAATTCTGCTGAAAACAACGTCAGTCCGGGTTAGTTCCATTCAAATCATACAAGTTAGAGTCCAAAACAAGGGCAAAAGTGTTTGGAAAAGTAGATACGACGGAGACGTATCAACTCCCCCAAGCTTAAACCCTTGCTTGTCCTCAAGCAATTCAGTTGACAAACTGAAAGAAATAAAGAAAAACTTTTACAAACTCGGTTTGCTCTTGTTGTTGTAAATATGTCAAGCTAGCATTCAACTTTTCAGCAAAGATTATAACTAACCATATTTGCAATAATTCTCACGTCTCATGATTACCCATATCAATAGCATAATCAACTAGCAAGCCATAATAATAAATCTCAGATGACAACACTTTCTCAAAACAATCATAATATGATATAACAAGATGTTATCTCGCTAGCCCTTTGTGAGACAGCAAAACATAAATGCAGAGCACCTTTAAAGATCAAGGACTGACTAGACATTGTAATTCATGGTAAAAGAGATCCAATCATAGTCACACCCAGTATAAATTAACAGTGATGAATGCAAATGACAGCTGCGCTCTCCATCTAGTGCTTTTAATAAGAGGGTGATGACTTAACATAAAAGGAAATAGATAGGCCCTTCGCAGAGGGAAACATGGATTTGTAGAGGTGCCAGAGCTCGCTTTTGAAATAGAGATAATTAACATTTTGAGCGGTATACTTTCATTGTCAACATAACAACCAAGAGGTGGCGATATCTTCCATGCTACACACATTATAGGCGGTTCCCAAACAGAATGGTAAAGTTTCTACTCCCCCTCCACCAACAAACATCAATCCACGGCTTGCTCGAAACAACGAGTGCCTCCAACATACATCAGGTCCCAGGGGGAGTTTTGTTTTGCAATTATTTTTGATTTAGTTTGCATAAAGCATGGGACTGGGCATCCTGGTGACCAACCATTTTCTCGTCAGTGAGGAGCGGAGTCCACTCCTCTTGAGAATAACCTGCCTAGCATGGAAGATATAGGCAGCCCTAGTTGATACATGAGCTATTCGAGCATACAAAACAGGATGATTATTTGAAGGTTTAGAGTTTGGCACATACAAATTTACTTGGAACGGCAGGTAGGTACCGCATATAGGAAAGTATAGTGGACTCATCTGGAATAACTTTGGGGTTTAAGGGATTGGATGCACAAGCAGTATTCCCGCTTAGTACAGGTGAAGGCTAGCAAAAGACTGGGAATCGACCAATTAGAGAGCGACAACAGCCATGTACATGCATTAAAATTAATAAGCATTGGATGCAAGCATGAGTAGGATATAATCCACCATGAACATAAATATCGTGAAGGTTATGTTGATTTGTTTCAACTACATGCGTGAATATGTGCCATGTCAAGTCACTTAAATCATTCAAAGGAGGATACCACCCCATCATACCACATCATAACCATCTCAATAGCATGTTGGCACGCAAGGTAAACCATTATAACTCATAGCTAATCAAGCATGGCACAAGCAACTATGATCTCTAATTGTCATTGCAAACATGTTTATTCATAACAAACTGAATCAAGAATGATGAACTCATCATATTTACAAAAACAAAAGAGGTCGAGTTCGTACCAGCTTTTCTCATCTCAGTCAGTCCATCATATATCATCATAATTGCCTTTCACTTGCATGACCGAACGATGTGAATAATAATAAAAGTGCGCGTGCATTGGACTAAGCTGGAATCTGCGAGCATTTAATAAATAGGAGAAGACAAAAGCAAAATGGGCTCTTGGTTAAATCAACAATAAAGCATATAAGAGCCACTTCAACAATTTAATCATGGTCTTCTCCTACTGGCCCCCAAAGAAAGAAAAGAAATAAAACTATTTACATGGGAAAGCTCCCAACAAGCAAAAGAAGAACGGGAAATATTTTTGGGTTTTATTTTTAATCACTACTACAAGCATGGAAAGTAAATTAATTAAAAGCTACAACTATTTTTTTGGTTTTTTCTTAAAGTTTATTAAACACACAAGAAGAAAGCATAAAAGGAAATAAACTAGCATGGATGATACAATGAAAAAGTATGAGCACCGACATCCAGCAATGAGTGTGTGTGAACATAAATGAAATGTTGGTGACAAATACGTACTCCCACAAGCTTAGGCTTTTGGCCTAAGTTGGTTTATGGCCACGGCTGGCCTGGCTGATATCCATAATAATAGTTGTTGGGGTCGTACTGTGATGCAGCGGCTATCGCCTCCTGATCTGCAGTGTGGTGACAAGCGGCCTCCGCTCTCCTCTCTTACTCATCTGCCTCCTCTCTGGTAATAGTATATCGTCCTCTTGCCTGATAATCAAAGAAAGCAGGAGCAGGGACAATAATACGGACAGCACGGCGTCTGTCAAAGATTAGTCGGTACTGGAGAGGCGGTTCGTTCCTCTCGACAAAATGGTGAGAAACCATAGAATTAAAATCTAAATAAGCAAGAGGCAACTCCATGTCTCCTTAACGAACGTCTATAATAAGAAATTTAGCTAAGCTGGTTGCATAAATTCCTCCAAAGAAATCTCCATTATATCTATTATGATGCAACCTACGAGCTACAATGGCTCCCATATGATAAGATTGGTCTCCTGACACAGCACTCCTGAGAATGCTAAGGTCAGGGACACACATGTGACAAGCTTCATCCTTAGCATTTATGCACCTACCTATGAAGAGAGCAAGATAATGTATAGCAGGAAAGTGAATGCTCCCTATGGTAGCTTGCGTTATATCTCTAGATTCCCCTATAGTTATACTAGCAAGAAAGTTTCTAAGTTCAGATTTAGGGGGATCCCTAACACTACCCCATTGTGAATGTTTGCAAGCAAAAGTGAAATCCTCTAAGTCCATGGTATAAGATTTGTCATAAAGATCAAACATGACTGAAGGAGAATTACGCGAAGATGAATACTCAAACCTCCTCACAAAAGAGCTTGTGAGGTCATGATACTGGGGGCATTTGTCTGCCTCAAAGTCCTCAAGACCGGCATTACGCAAATATGCGTTAAATTCTTCTTTAATTCTCGCTCGATCCATAAAAATTTTAGAAGGCCACTCACAAGGACGCACTGGAGTGTCTCTTGGTGGCTCTTCGTCAGCATCACGCATTGCAAGCCTGGGTCCTTGCTTCTTTGAAGAACCACCTTGGAACATTTTCCTAAGCATATTTCTTCCTCTGAAAAATTCTGAAAATTTTTAGTAACTTCAAAATAAAAGTAAACCAAACTCAATAATATTGATAGAAACTACTCCTACAAGTGCCTAGGGCCTATATCATGCATCAAAACTACTTTTGACCATATAAATTTGACATGCAAGCTCAAGAACAGGGTCACCTAAGCAGCAAAAATTTGCAATGAATAAAGCACTAGAACAAAAACTAATTGGACCAATGGAGGAGTCACATACCAAGGAACAATCTCCCCAAGTAGTTTTGTGAGAGGTGCTTTGAGCAAGGAGATCGAAAATGGCAGCAAAGAGGGCTAGAACTCGTGCTTGAGTTGGCTTCTAATGTTTGTGGGAGGAAGAAGAAGAGGATGGGTCCAGGAATAAGTGGAGGAGGGCCACCGTGGGCCCACGAGGCAGGGGGCGTGCCTAGGGGGGTAGGGTGCGCCCTCCACCCCCGTAACCAGGTAGCAGCTCCCCCCGCGGTAATTTTTGCACCATAAATCCTCAAATATTCCCGAAAAAATCATATTAAATTGGCATGTCATTGTGAGGACTTTTATTTTCGGGACATTTTTATATTGCACAGATAAATCAGGAAACAGACAGAAAAATATTTATTTTTATTTTATTTAATATAATTAACAGAAAGTAAAAGTGGGGTACAGAAGGTTGTGCTTCTAGTTTCATCCATCTCATGCTCGTCAAAAGGAATCCACTAACAAGGTTGATCAAGTATTGTTAACAAACTCATTCCGATTAACATGAAACTGGAGAAATTTCGAATAACACTAAGTTAACTCAACGGGGATATGCACATCCCCAATAATAAGTATATCATATTTCTTCTTGATAGTAGGAAGAGGAAATTCGAAACCTCCAAATATAATCGATGGAGTTTTTCTGATAGAATTGATACTATGAAGTTGAGGTTGTTTCCTCGGAAAGCGTACTGTATCACTACTAGGGAAAAGGCTAGCAGCAGCGCGGGTTTTAGGTGTATCAGTAGCGCGCGGACCGGCGCTACTAATAAGGCGTTACAGCTAACACATAGCAGTAGCGCGTGCTCACCAGCGCTACTACTACACAAGTGTAGCAGCAGCGCGCATAGTGGAAGCTCGCTACTGCTAATAGCTATAGCGCGCTTCTTGCGTGCGCGCTACTGCTACTACCGCGCTGCTGCTAACTTTTCTCCACTCGCTACTGCTAATGTTAGTAGTTTTTTGTTTTTTTGGCATATTTGTTTTGTATTTGAACAGGCTTTATAGAAGAATCTTTAGCACATACAAATGTCATCATGATACACATACAAATGCCTGTGAGACCACAGATGTAATCATAGCATATACATACAAATAGTCTCATCATAATCATCATCCAACACAAAGTGGTCTCTCGTCATCATCTCGAAAATAGCGATACAAGTCTCGATTACTTGCAAATACATTGTCATCCATCTAAACAATGATATACGTGAGAAGAGCTATCACTTTGAGTACATGAGTTCGTATCCCTCTCTCGCATTAGCGTGAACCTAAACTAACTACTGCCTGTCCCTCGAAAACCGGAAACCGGTACACCTGGGCCTGACACTCCGGCCACTTGTCGTATATATACTCCTGGCGTAGCACTTCTTCGCCATCTATGATCTATGCACCTGCATCGTCACATGAGTCGATGATATGCAACATATATAGTTGAGCAATAGAAAGAGACAGACTTGGCAAAAATAGAAACAACATATCATAAGCATAAATAACAAAGTTCATCGTACCCCAAAAAGCCCTAACTAGAGTGATTTTCGCTAGTCATGGAGGAGGACGGTTTAATTACATCACAAATAAAGTTTCACCGTGCATAACTCAAAGGTTTGTCATACAGAAAGTATGGACTAAACAAACACATTGTCATATATCGACAATCACTCCAACATGTCGTTCCATCCATCCAAGTCAGGGAGATAGTCCTTGAGCTTAGTGAAAGGCTTCATGTCGAGACGCTGAGAGGCTATCCATGTTGGGACGTCTTCCCGCGACATTTGTCCTTCTCCGCAGAACATCCCTGTTTTTCCGATGACCTCCTTCATGATGATTTGGGCAAGTTCACGTTAGATGTTATAGAACTCGGCTCGAAGTCGATGATCCTCGATATCTCCTATGTCCTTTGCCCATTGCAGAATATGGGCATCGCCGGATCTAGGTGACATGCGAAGGTTCTGGTGATCCCGTCTATACTCCAGCATGTGGTGTAGGACATAGAATCCATCATTAAGAGAATCGTTCGGTTGTTGGATGCAGCAGAAGTCAGTCTTATGGCTGAAGGTGGCCCTGCCGCCCCTTGTGTTCTTGTCCCTGACCTCTCCACCCCTTGCTTGGTGGTAAAACATAGCACTGTGGAGAACATCCTTGATGTGGGTGTAATCTTTTTTGTGAATGTTCTTCGACGAGTCCAAGTAAAGAGCGTGGGAGAATCGGGGGTAGAGGATGATGAGGACGGCGCGCCCGCCGCTGCGCAAAATAAGTACACCTCAAATTAATTAGCCTCCACCGTGCAAATGAATGATTAAAATCGAAGGAAGGATAGCAGCGCAGATGACTTACACGGGATGATAAGGCACGAGAATCGCCTCCTTGTCCTTATTGGCGAGCATGAAAGTGACGATGTAATCCCTCGCGTATTCACGGTGCTTTGCGCAGACTCCCAAGAAGCCCTCGTGCATGTAGTACGGGTAAGCGACACAGATATTAGATATCTGCTCAACCCCGATGATGTAGTTCATGTCCTAGGCATAAAGGCGGACAAACATAAAATCCAGCTTCTTCACGTGAAACATGTCGAATATGTAATCGAATCGGAGGAAGAACTTATCCGCAGGGAAGCTGTCGACGTACGACATTTGCCGCGAAAGATTAATCACGTAGAGTGGGTATCATGGATCTTTTGAGGCGATGAGGCCTTTCTCTACCCGCAGCACATCGTCATGAAGTCTCCTTAGATCGTCGAATCTGGCCCGTAGCGCTCTTGACCACCAGTCTAGTAGTCTTGAGTTGTTTAGGAACCCGTTGCCTATTTGCTTTCTATTCTACACCGGCTCCGCTCCCCGAGGCAGCGCCGGTCTCAGTCTCAGCGCCGGTCTCGATGCCGGTCTGAGTCTCAGCGCCGGTCTCAGTCTCAGCACCGGTCTCAGTCTCAGCGCCGGTCTCGATGCCGGTCTGAGTCTCAGCGCCGGTCTCAGTCTCAACACCGGTCTGCGTGTCGGTCTCAGTCCCCGATGCCACCGGTTGATCGTCGGCAAGGCTAAAAAAATCGTCTGCTGCCCAGTAGACGTCGTCGCAATCACCACAACCCTGTCCTTCATCGTTGCAAGCCATGTTTCCTATGATTAAATCTAGTAAATTAATTCTAGACCTAATAAAATGAATAATGACATACAAAAGGCCTATGTTTTGTAGGAACGTTGACTCCTTCCTGGTGCGGCAAATCCCGGGCACTCGATATGTCCTAGTTTGTAGCACAAGTCATGCCGAAATTCACGGAAAATTTCAGCATGACCTTTGCTAAAAAGTGGACAAATCGAGAACCTGAAATTTGCCAGAACGGAAATGAATCAACATTCCGGCAAAACATATATAGGCCACTCAGCTTCATTCAAACAACAAAGCCACTTGGGCACAAACAACATGACCACTTCAATGAAAAGATATAATCAACAATAAAAGTCTAGGAAGGCATCATCTTTAAAATAAAACTTGCCTAAATAACCTAGATAATTAACCTAATTAAACTAGTTAACCTGACTAGTTCACTTTCAAAGCCCTAACTAATTTTTTGCACTAACCAAGGTAATTAACCTAATTAAACTAGTTAACCTAACTACTTCTCTGTCAAAGCCATAACTAAATTTTTGCCCTAACCTAGATAACTAACATAATTAAACTAGCTAACCTATGCATGAGAGAGAGGAGGGGTGGGGGCTTACAGAGGATGGCTCCGGTGGTGGCGAGGGAGGCAGGGGCGTCTCCGGTGACGGCGAGGGAGGCAGTTGTGGCGAGGGAGGATCCGGTGGCGTCGAGGGCGGCTCCGGTGGCATTGATGAGGCCGCGCGGCTCCGTGGCGTTGGGGGCGGCTCCGGTGGCGTCGACGGCGCACGGCTCTGGTGGCTTCGGGTGCGTCGACGTCGGCAGGAGACGGCGACGAAGTGGGGCGATGGCGAACCAGGGAGACGGCGGCGGGGTGGGTCGAGAGATTTGGGGGGGGGGCAAGTGATGGCCGGGGGGAAACGGTTTTTTGGTTAAGTCAAAACTAGCGGTAGCGCGTTTCGCAGAACGCGCTATAGCTAAGGTAGATATAGCGCTTTTTCCAAAACGCACTACTGCTATACATATGTAATTTTTTCTCTTTTTATTTCCTTTTCTGTTTCTATAGCGGGGGTCCTGGAAACGCGCTGCAGCTGCGTTAGCTACAACGCCTCTTACTAACACACGCTACAGCTAAGCCTTTCTCTGTTTTTTCGCTTTTTCATTTATTTTGCTTTACATTTTATTTTTTTTCTTTCTCCTTTTTCTGTTTCTTTCATTTTCATTTACTTTTCTATTTGTTTTTCATTTTATTTTATTTCCATTAGCAGTAGCGCTGTTACAGGGAAACGCGCTGCTACTCATGCCCTAGCGGTAGCGCGCTTCCTGCAAGGCCGCTACTGCTATGCGTAGCCCATCGTTCCAGCAATGGGACTATTAGTAGTAGCGCTTTTACGGGCACACGCGCTACTGCTAGAATCGTATCTGCAGCACGGTTTATTCTGAACGCTACTGCTATTTAGCACTAGCGCCCTTTTTTAACCCGCGTTGTTGCTAAATTTCTGTGTATAAGGTTTTCACTACAAGAAATATGCTCAATTGTGACCTTTTGGCAGTGACCGTGGAACAAATCGTCATAAATCTATGACCATTTCAATCCAACTGGTCGTGGCCTGTTTTGGAGAGTCGAAACCATAAACCATAGTGTCTATTTTGGTCAAAAAGATCGTAATTGCATTACACAAAATGGTCATAAGAAAACAACACTGGTCGATTGCCTTATTTCTAGCTAATTACGACCAATCCAGATGGTCATGGTGTTGTAACATGGATGACTGGACGTCCACGTCATCAATTTTATCTATGTGTCGTGTCATTTTTGCTTATGATTCGGTTGTAGCGTTAGTCCGTCCATAGACTGACTAGTTGACTAAAATGGGTCTACATTTACAAACGGGGCCAACTAACACAGTACAAATGACATGTGGGACCCGTCCCACAAAGGTGAATAAAGCAGAAAAAGGCAAAAATTCACTTTGTCTCATAGGTGTATATGCACCCATTGTCTAAATACATATTTCAAAAAGTTAAAAAAATCAAGAAAAAAATCCCGCGTGTAAATCCGGACACTATATGTGTGTGCACCAAGTTTCGATGAAAAATGACATTTTTTGTGGCTTGTGTGTAAAAGACAATTTTCGATGCTTGATTACAGCTATTCACAAGCCATTTTTAATCTTTTTTACACATGCAACAAAAATGTCCTTGTTCACCGAAATTTTGTGTGCGAACATAGGGTGTCCAGATGTACACACGAGATTTTTTCTATACATATTTTATAATAGGTGTATCTACATCTAAGATCCAAACCGCCACTCTCAAAGAAAAAAAAAGGACCCGTCCCACAAAGGTGAGTATAGCAAAAAAGAAACCACACCACGTGATTCGAACTAGCTACCGGTCGAGTTCTCCTAAGGAGACAAACCACCACACCGCAACAAAGACACTGGTACATTCTTACCCGTAACCTATTTAGGCCCTGTCGGATACTATCCGCTCTGCCCCAGTAGCTCCTGGAGCGGACGGAGCGCCAACAATATTGCTGGGAGTGGCTCAGACCACGCTCCTCGCGCGAAGCGGAGTTAGCAGATGGGAGAGATTCCGAACACGCCCTTAATGGGTAGTGTCGAGTGGGCTTGGGCCTTGGTGGGACAAGGGCACCTTTTTTTCTTTTATATTTTTCGTCCGCCGAGTGGGCCAACTACTGGGCCGCGGCTCGTTTTTTAGTCTGTTTTTTGTTCGTTCATTCTTTTTATACTTTTGTTTATTATTTATACTTCCAATTATTCTATATATATATATATATATTGAAAAACAAACTTCACATAAAATGTTTAAAAAAATGTTAACCAAGCATTTAAAAATCTTACATGTGTATTAAGAAAATGATTACCATATGTACAAAAAATATACAATGTGTGTGTAAAAAGTTGTTCATGTATTTAAAAATGTTAATCAAGCATTTAAAAAATGTTAAACAATTATATAAAAATGTAAATCAAGCGTTTAAAAATGTTAAAATGTGTAAATAAAAAAATATTAACAATGTATTAAAAATATTAATCTTGTATTTAAAAAAATATTTAAATGTTGTATATAAAAATGTTGACTATGTATTTAAAAAGTTCTAACCAAGCACTTGAAATTGTTAATTGTGTATGAAAAACTTGTGTCTCCTGTATAAGAAAAATGTATACAGAAGTATACAATGTGTGTGAACAAAGTCAATCTTGTATTTAGAAAATGTTAAAGCAAGCATTTGAAAAAAATGTTAAACAAGTATTTAAAAGATATTAACATGCATTAAAAATGTTCTTGACGTATATGAGAAATGTAGAATGAAAACCAACAGAAAGAAAGAAAAATGTTCTCGATGTATATGGAAAATATAGGATGAAAACTAGGTCACATATAATGACACAATGCAAATATTTTACATGTTTTCTGTCTTTTATTTTCTCATGCCAATTTCAAAATGCGTTCAAATGACAGGTACGGCCGTTCATAGCTAGAGATGGAATCTTGCAATACTCTTGGTGGATCTATGATGAAATAGCTACTTGTGTACCCATAAATGAATTTTAGAAAAAAAGACCAAACTGTGAGGCAGTTGTAGTTAAAAATAGATCCGGTTACTACTGAATCGGCAGAAATTTGTCAATTTGACGAGATGTGGACGGAAAGCTATTAAGGTGCGACCATTTGGTTACTTTGACATAAAATACGGTCTAATATTTTTGAAAAATCGAATGGTGCCATTTTGCAACAAATATTTGGTAGTTTCTTAAAAAACAGTTTTTCGCACTCGGGAAATGAAAAATGAACTTTATGTGCATAAAATTTCTATCGACTTACACTTTCCATATTCAAATGTTGTTACTTGTTTGTACTTTCCAAGGAGTACCAGGAAACAAGTTGCAACCGAGCCCCTCCAATATGGATTCATCTAGGACATCTCGCCACAATATGCACGTCTTATGGTTGTTGCCAAAACTCCGAGTGAATTTGAAATACGCCATGGACATGGATCACCAAAGTGAAAAGAATGCCTCTGAAATTCAATCATAACCCGCGACATTGCTTGAGTTTTTGGTATAATGCCAATTCTTTGTCCTCTATATAGCTATTCTTGCATTGATGCATTCATGGAAAAATATTTTAGTATTTCCAATGATTTTGTATGTAAATTAAATTGCTAGCCCGTGCAGAAGTGATGACTACTAGCTTAATTTTCATTGGTTACTCATTTGTGACGTGGATTGATGACGTGGCGAACATCCGACCATCCATGCCCAGGAAACCCACATCCATCCATCGTCCATCCATCTATATTCGGATAAACAAACCTATCCATCCATCCACCGCACCCAAGCCCCTCGTCACCTCCTCCGTTCCTCTCCCATGAGACTCTCCTCGCCGCCGCCACCTACGGTGGTCGATCCCGGCCGAATTCGGCAGCCGCCGGCAGCGCCCAGCACACCCATGTGATCCCCTCGGCCCGCTCCTCCATCTCCTCTGGCCAGATTCGATGGGCGCGTCCCCCTGCGACCATGCACAAAACTCTCCATCCACTAGGGTTTGGGCCACCGTGTCGCAGGTGTGGCTCCGGCGTTGCTCCGGTGATTTAGATCCACTCTCTTCCCTTGTCACACCCCTCCTTCATTCTCCTCCTCACCACGTACCCTCTAACTCTCAGATCCGTCGTCGCGAGCACCGGACGCCATGTACGGGATGGCTGCTTCCTCCCCTACCTAGACGATGGAGCGGCTAGATCTGGGTGTGTACGACGACGCCTAGTGATAAGGGACGGCCTGGCCTACCACCCTGAAGCCATAGCAAGGCGGGTGAGGGAGGAGTAGACCACATTCGGATTGAGCCAAGAGGGGTCTGAAGCGGTCGTCTCCTTCGAGCACCAAGACGGGTCTGTGGTGGATGCTGGGTTGGAGCTCGGGTCGATGGCATGGCCATGGACACGACCTCCTCGACCTCGACAGCCAAAGCGTCGGCAGTGGAGCATCTGATTCCCGAACCTTTTCTTCTCCTCTTTTAATTTAAAGTTCTTATTAGCTTAGTTGTAGATTTCTAAGCATGCCATCTTGTTGTGATTAATTATGTTAGTTTAGTTCCAGATTTCGGTTGCTACTTCTATTGCATAATTGACCATGAATATTCTGTCATCTCATACGCTTCCATGGCGTGCCTACCCAACCTGCTCGAGCAGTAACATAAACCGAGTTATTTGAGCAACCAGCCAACAACACCGATAGTAGCACCAACTGTGTTCCTATTCTACTCCCCGTTGGAGACTGATGAATGTGTAGCACTTTATGGCAGCCCCATATGCAACGGGAGGCCAGCAAAAGCAGCGAGTGAGAGCGGCTGTGAATGCATAGTTGGCTTCGACGACTGCATAGAGTAGTGTGAGCTAGGCTACATCTAATGCGAGTGGAAGAGCATGGCTTATAGTCAACTCCCACAATGGTCTGTCACCTAGCTCTTTAAATTGTGTTAATTTGCTGTCATCTAGATTCAGAGTTATATAAGAGTATTGATATATTTGGAGTTAGTTGTTAGCTTATTCGTACAATATATAAGAATATAGATAGATTTGGAGTTAGTTTTTACCTGTCATCTTGCTCTTTAAATTGAGTTGATTTGCTTACTGAAATTAGGTTGATGCCTTGATGTACTGTTTTTCTTGATATGTTTGATGTTCATCGATTGTCCAGATTTACTAGCACACCAGATATAAACCTGGACCGATGCCATTCAATAGATTTTTCTAGACATTTTATTGGATCATCAGATGATTGGCGTGGCAGGGTGTGTTTGGCTAACATATTGCATTGGAAATATATTGTTCTTCATCGCCTAATGTCATTGTTGCAGATAATAGGGCATGTAGATAGCAAGTTATTTTGCTAGTGGCGACTTATGCTTATTGTGTCTCACACTGAAAAATAAAATACACAATGAGCTTGTTTGACTTTTTTTATGTTACAGTATACTTGATCGGGGTAGTCTATTTCCTGTGATCTTTCCTATCACGTGCACATATTAATTTTTGTTGACTTGAATCTGTTATGCCCTTGTTATGCCCTTGATTTTTACTGACCCCACCTCGCTCTAGCTCTCGTAGACCCAAAGGAGCTTGTATTCAATGCACCTCCTCTCCGGTGGTGAGAGCGTACACGGGTCGTGGGTCCGACTAATTTCCATGTTTGTGGCCGCTCCTGCCACTGCCCTCTCTTTAAGGACACGGCCAGAAAGACGCTCAATAAACAGATCGTCGTCCTCTCCAAGTGGAGGGGTCAGCTCAAGCGATAGTAAGTTTCTAGTATTCTCTACCGTGTTGATGTGGCTTGTTTACCTCATCCTTGCTACACTTGATCACATAATATGATTTCTGCTCGAGGATCTGATAGAGATGGTTCGTTCAAAATAGTAGAGTATATGATTCATGTTTTGTTATAGTTTGTTTGTTTGTCACAGTCCTCTATTTCATGGCTGCTATGTTTCCTTTCCTAATCGCATTGCACATATTTTTGGTACTCAAAATGTGACATTATTTAGTCAATTTCAGTCCTTGTCACAGTCCAATAGGCATTGCTTTGTCGTTGGACACTGGTAATTAAGAGAGAGCGTTGTATACTCTCTGATTATTTGTCTAGTGATTGCTTGAAGCATCTATCTTACTAGCTTTTAGAATGGAGAAACTCATGTCATTTCATATATGATCTGAATGAAATGATTATTACTTGTTGCAGTGAATTTATTTGATACTGTATATTGTACTAAAGAAACAACATATGTGCTCCTGAAACGTACTACGATCTTGTCTGCTACATGTTCCCATTTAAGCTACGTGCCCGATTTATATTTCGACAATGGTTTGTTTTGCATGCTTACCTGTTTAGTAAACTTGGTGCCATGCTTATTTCATGTAGCTAATAGTAACCTACAAAAAATTGTAATTGCCAAGATTGATTTGTTCTGCTTGCCTGCTACAAACTTTTCAAATAACTACTACTTAATTAGTAGCATGTAGACTGGATTATTATTTTGTGAACATTCTATTCCAGAGATATATAAAAAAATCATGTGCTGGCCATCCCATGTAGCAATCACTGCTAGTCTGTATTGAGCAAACAGTGCACCGCACTATAGCTATCCTCATGCAGCAGTTGCCTCCTAGGACGCGGGTGTGTGTCGTGTGCAGTTTTGATTTTCCAGTCTTTCTTTCAAAATGTCAGGTGTTGTATTAATATCATGATGTCAGCTTCTTAAATTCTACTACTAGGACATCTATTCTTGAATAGTTTGCTTATAAAGTTTCCTAGTCATTCATAACCAACTACATTATATTGATGGACATAGTACTCTGCTCATGTGTACATCTTTCTTTAAATGTCAGGCTAACATGGAAAGTGCTATGGAACAAGAGGTACCAGAAGGTGAAGAACCAAAGAGTGATGTTGATGTTGTTGCTGATCTTTTCTCACTAAAGAATGACCCTCCAGCAGATTCCCTCACTGGCTGTGTTGTTTTGGTTGGTGCCATCTTATGTTACTGGTTACTAGTGCACAATATGGACATGTGCCATCTTATGAACATGGGGTAATAATACTAAGCTACTGGTTGTGTTATATTGGTTGGTGCATCTTATGAACCTATGATGTAATGATACTGCTGGGCCTAACTTATTGAAATCCTGGAGAATTATATTATTATTATCATCATTATATTCTCATGTGTTGGCTGACTGCCAAATTGCCAATGTATTTTTGTTTTTGAGATACTGTTGGTTGTTGTTGGTCGCCCTTCAATATGGGCTGGATTGAAAAAACTTCATTGTGTGAGTGGGTTGAACTGTTTCAAGGCCAAATATAGTTTTTTCTATGGAAAAAAATCAAAATGTTTTTGTTCGGTAGATAGAAGGCTGGCCCAGTTAATGATGGATTAAATAAATGGGTTGCACACCACATCCCAAGAACTAAGCTGTTGGGCTCGGCCCATGCTTGTGGCCCAAAAGTAAATTTAAAAGTGGGCTGAATTATTGGGCTCAGCCCATTAAAACAACTGATTTGGACCGATCCTACATGGCATCCATGTCATCGCATGTGCCATGTTGGCGCGGCCACATCAGATCCTACATGGTCTAGGCTCATTAGTAGTGACCATAATTTTCGTCAAAGATTTAACGACCAAAATTTTGGTCAAGGGTGGCCATGACCAAAATTCCAGAGAAGGTCACATTTGTTCGTTCTTGACGGCCAACTGTTGACCTTCCAAATTTGGTCAAAAAAGGTCAATAAACGAAAACAATGACAAATTAACGACCAAAATAGGGAGTCATCATTGGCCGTATTTCTTGTAGTGGTTCCCTAGTAGTGTATGCTCATTACCATTAACATGAAAAGTGACATTGCCTTTAGTGCAATCAATAACAGCCCCTGCAGTATTCAAAAAAGGTCTTCCAAGAATAATAGACATACTATCGTTCTCGGGAATATCAAGAATAACAAAGTCCGTTAAAATAGTAACATTTGCAACCACAACAGGCACATCGTCACAAATACCGACAGGTATAGCAGTTGATTTATCAGCCATTTGCAAAGATATTTCAGTAGGTGTCAACTTATTCAAGTCAAGTCTAAGATATAAAGAGAGAGGCATAACACTAACTCCGGCTCCAAGATCACATAAAGCAGTTTTAACATAGTTTATTTTAATGGAGCATGGTATAGTAGGTACTCCTGGATCTCCAAGTTTCTTTGGTATTCCACCCTTAAAAGTATAATTAGCAAGCATGGTGGAAATTTCAGCTTCTGGTATCTTTCTTTTATTTGTAACTATATCTTTCATGTACTTAGCACAAGGATTCATTTTGAGCACATCAGTTAATCGCATATGCAAAAAGATAGGTCTAATCATTTCAGCAAAGCGCTCAAAATCCTCATCATCCTTTTTCTTGGATGGTTTGGGAGGAAAAGGCATGGGTTTCTGAACCCAAGGCTCTCTTTCTTTACCATGTTTCCTAGAAACAAAGCCTTTCTTATCATAATGTTGATTCTTTGATTGTGGGTTATCAAGATCAACAGCAGGTTCAATTTCTACATCATTATCATTACTAGGTTGAGCATCATTATGAACATCATCATTATCATTTTCATTAGGTTCATGTTCATTGCCAGATTGTGTTTCAGCATCAGACATAGAGATATCATTTGGATTATCAGGTGGTTCAGCAATAGGTTCACTAGAAGTTTGCATAGTTCTATCTCTTTTCTTTTTCTTCCTTTTAGAAGAACTAGGTGCATCAATATTATTTCTCTGAGAATCTTGCTCAATTCTCTTAGGGTGGCCTTCAGGATACAAAGGTTCCTGAGTCATTCTACCAGTTCTAGTAGCCACTTTAACAACATAATCATTTTTCTTACTATTCATCTCATTGAGCAATTCTTTTGAGCTTTAAGTACTTGTTCGACTTGAGTGGTAACCATAGAAGCATGTTTGCTAACAAGTTTAAGTTCACCTCTAACATTAGCCATATAATCACCCAAATATTTAATCATATCAGCATTTTGTTTCAATTATCTACCAAAATAAGCATTGAATTCTTCTTGCTTAAACACAAAATTATCAAACTCATCCAAGCATTGACTAGCAATTTTAGCAGGAGAGATTTTAGCTTTATCATATCAATAGAGAGAATTTACCTTTACTACCTATGTCGGGTTATCGAGGTCTGGAGGTTCTTCAATAAGTAAAGCATCAAGATCATATGTTTCTTCGGCAGGCGGTAAATTAAGACCATGTATTTCTTCAATAGGAGGTAAATTCTTAACATCTTTACCTTTAATACCTTTTTATTTCATAGATTTATTTGCCCCTTGCATATCTTCGGGACTGAGAAATAGAACAACTCTCTTCTTCGGAGTTGGTTTAGGAATAGGATCATTAATTGGAGCAGGAGCTGGCTCAGGAGGTGCCCAATTATTTTCATTTGTCAACATATTATTCAATAAGATTTCAGCTTCATCCGGTGTTCTTTCCCTGAAAAGAGAACCAGCACAACTATCCAGGTAATCTCTGGAAGCATCGGTTAGTCCATTATAAAAGATATCAAGTATTTCATTTTTCTTAAGAGGATGATCAGGCAAAGCATTAAGTAACTTGAGAAGCCTCCCCCAAGCTTGTGGGAGACTCTCTTCTTTAATTTGCACAAAATTGTATATTTCCTTTAAAAACAGCTTGTTTCTTATGAGCAGGGAAATATTTAGCAGAGAAGTAGTAAATCATATCCTAGGGACTACGCACACAACCAGGATCAAAAGAATTAAACCATATCTTAGCATGACCCTTTAATGAGAACGGAAATATTTTAAGGATATAAAAGTAGCGAGATCTCTCATCATTAGTGAACAGGGTGGCTATATCATTTAATTTAGTAAGATGTGCTACAACAGTTTCAGATTCATAGCCATGAAAAGGATCAGATTCAACTAAAGTAATTATATCAGGATCAACAGAGAATTCATAATCCTTATCAGTAACACAGAAAGGTGAAGTAGCAAATGCAGGGTCAAGTTTCATCCTAGCATTTAGAGATTGCTTATTCCATTTAGCTAATAACCTTTTGAGTTCATATCTATCTTTGCAAGCTAAAATGGCTAAACAAGCTTCTTGATCAAATAAATAACCCTCAGGAATAACAAGTGATTCTTCATCATCACTTTCATCATCATAATCAGATTCAATATTTTCAATCTCTCTAGTCCTAGCAAGTCGTTCCTCAAGAAAATCACCAAGTGGCACAGTGGTATCAAGCATAGAAGTAGTTTCATCATAAGTATCATGTATAGCAGAAGTAGCATCATCAATAACATGCGACAAATTAGAATGATAAGCAGAAGCAGGTTTAGGTGTCCCAAGCTTACTCATAACAGAAGGTGAATCAAGTGCAGAGCTAGATGGCAGTTCCTTACCTCCCCTCGTAGTTGAGGGATAAATAGTTGTCTTAGCGTCTTTCAAGTTCTTCATAGTGTCCAGCAGATATAAATCCCAAGTGACTCAAAGAATAGTGCTATGCTCCCTGGCAATGGCGCCAGAAATTAGTGTTGATAACCCACAAGTATAGGGGATCGCAACAGCTTTTGAGGGTAGAGTATTCAACCCAAATTTATTCATTCGACATAAGGGGAGCCAAAGAATATTCTCAAGTATTAGCAGCTGAGTTGTCAATTCAACCACACCTGGAAACTTAGTATCTGCAGCAAAGTGCTTAGTAGCAAAGTAATATGATAGTGATGGTAACGGTAACAAAAGAGTAACGAAAGCAAAATAATGTTTTTGGTATTTGTAGTGGTTGTAACAATAGCAACAGGAAAGTAAATAAGCGTAAACCAATATATGGAAAGCTCATAGGCATGGGATCAATGATGGATAATTATGCCGGATGTGGTTCATCATGTAACATTCATAACATAGGGTGACACAGAACTAGCTCCAATTCGTCAATGTAATGTAGGCATGTATTCCGAATATAGTCATACGTGCTTATCAAAAAGAACTTGCATGACATCTTTTGTCCTACCCTCCCGTGGCAGCGGGGTCCTAATGGAAACTAAGGGATATTAAGGCCTCCTTTTAATAGAGAACTGGAACAAAGCATTAACACATAGTGAATACATGAACTCCTCAAACTACGGTCATCACCGGTAAGTATCCCGATTATTGTCACTTTGGGGTTAACGGATCATAACACATAATAGGTGACTATAGACTTGCAAGATAGGATCAAGAACTCTCATATATTGATGAAAACATAATAGGTTCAGATCTGAAATCATGGCACTCGGGCCCTAGTGACAAGCATTAAGCATAGCAAAGTCATAGCAACATCAATCTCAGAACATAGTGGATACTAGGGATCAAACCCTAACAAAACTAACTCGATTACATGATAAATCTCATCCAACCCATCACCGTCTAGCAAGCCTACGATGGAATTACTCACGCACGGCGGTGAGCATCATGAAATTAGTGATGGAGGATGGTTGATGATGACGACGGTGACGAATCCCCCTCTTCGGAGCCCCGAATGGACTCCAGATCAGCCCTCTCGAGAGGTTTTAGGGCTTGGCAGTGGCTCCGTATCGTAAAACGCGATGAAATCTTCTCTCCTATTTTTTTCTCCCCGAAAGCACATATATAGAGTCGGAGTTGGAGTCGGGAGGTCTCCAAGGGGGCCCATGAGGTAGGGGGCGCGCCCTAGGGGGGGACCACCCTCATGGAAAGGGTGTGGCCCCCCTGGTCTTCATCTTTGGTGAGGATTTTTTATTATTTATTGTAAGATATTCCGTGGAGTTTCAGGTCATTCCGAGAACTTTTGTTTTTTGCACATAAAACAACATCATGGCAATTCTGCTGAAAACAGCGTCAGTCCGGGTTAGTTCCATTCAAATCATACAAGTTAGAGTCCAAAACAAGGTTAAAAGTGTTTGGAAAAGTAAATACGACGGAGCCGTATCAGCAGGCGCAAAAATCGGGGAAGACCCAAATAATGATTATCCAGCGAAATGGACGCCTCGATTCTCGGAAGACATTTAAGGATAAAGATCTGTTGGAGATGACGTCATGGCAGATTTTCATATTTTCTGAAGATGATGTCATGGCGGGTTACAAGAGCTTTTGTAGACAAAGGAAGATGGATTTCGTCTAAATGTTGAAGGTTGACAAGAACAAGGTTCAAATCAACCTGGGGCCTAATGTTGGGAATATAACTTTCAGGTTTGACCCGCCCAGGAGGAGCCGGATCAACCCTAATGGCGGGTTCTTAAGAGAAGCCCAGTAATATTCAAGGTGATAGTTTATTAAAGAATTGTAGAAGGCCTAAAGCCAGAGGCGGCTTAAGGCCCAATATTGTAAACCGCCATATGCAAAGAAAGACTTGTAAAGAAAGGCATATAAAAGAAGCACCGAGCCGGACACGTTTTATGAGCCGACTGGGACTCTGTAGGCCGCCAGGCATCAACCCGTGTATATAACGGGATGACCCGGCGGCGGCTTAGGAAAAGGATCAAGAGATCGAAAGCCAAGCTAGTGGATTCGCTCCTTGGTCATCGAAACCTAGCAATACAACATCAACTGGACTAGGCCTTACCTTCACCGTAAGGGGCCGAACCAGTATAAACCTCTCGTGTCCTTTGTCCCGATTAACCCCTTTAAGCTTCCTAGTTGCGATGGCCCTATGACTAAGTCCTTTCGCTAGGACATCTGCCATGACAATTCCACGACAAAACCCATCATTTTCAATTCGTTCATGAGATCCTTTGCTAGCCATCAATCTCTTCATTGGAGTTATCTTGGGTGAGATTCCACCTAAAGCTTTCCATAAGGATTGTTGCTATTTATGGTGCTTATAAATGACCCAAGTTCTTCAGTTACCCTCCCGGTGAAATAAGCTTCTTGTCTTCTTGTTGATATCAATCCAATCTTTTGTTTTCCGTTAATGGAAAAATTTCACCTCATAATTTTGAGACGTTTTCCATAAGCCCAAAACTAGCATGTTCTTTTCGTATTGATTTCCAAACAACTCCGTCCAATTCTCTATGGAAGGATGCTTTCAAATTCATTCGAGGTAGAAGATGTTGTTTTCTTCTTCGTTACTTTCAATCCATTCTATCTTTTGTTCTGGAGGCATTGTGATGTTGCACGCTTCGACCCATCATCCCATTTTTTACAAAGATCATGTTCTTTCCTTTTCTTATCCATTTAACCAGAGTGTTGTGCCCTTTGCTCAAGTTCTTTTCGCCTTATCAAGTCTTGCATCTCTTTTCATCTGGAGTGCTGTCCGAATTTGTTCTTCCTCATTCCTCTTTTCTAACGGATAGTTGTCAACTTCGTCATCTCCGTGGTATTCTTCTCTCGAAATGGCTTAACCTTTCAAGGTTCTTTGGTTTCACTCATTTGTCAAAGAAGCAACTTAGTTTTACCTCTTCTCTTCCTCTTCCGTTTCCTCCGGTGCCATCCTAGATCTTGGGATGAGATCCTCTCGTAGTGGTGGAGTGTTGTAACGCCCCTGATACAAGTTTCCATATTTGTAACTCCGACTCTTGCCTTTTCTGGATATGGGATATGATTTTTTCTGCGTGGTTGGGTTTTGTCTTGTTTTGCCTTTTGTTCATGTCATGCATTTCATATCATGTCGTCATGTGCATCGCATTTGCATTCGTGTTCGTCTCATGCATCCAAGCTTTTTCCCCGTTGTCCGTTTTGCAATCCGACGCTCCTACGTGCACCGGCGTCCCCTTTTGTCTCTTTTCATGATCGGGTGTTAAACATTCCTGGAATGGACCAAGATTTGCCAAGTGGCCTTGGTACACCACCGGTAGACCGCCTGTCAAATTTCGTGCCATTTGGTGTCAGTTTGATACTCCAACGGTTAACCAGGGAACCGTAAAGGCCTCGTGTGTGTTGCAGCCCAACACCCCTCCAAAATGGCCCAATAACCCTTCCAAACCTCTTCCATGTCCTCCGCCGTCGGATCACGATCGCGTGGTCAAAAACTACACTCCATTTGGACACTCCTACCTCCTCCTACCTATAAATAGGTGCTCCCCTCCGAAATCTTCGCGCAAATAAAACCCTAGCTTTTTCCCCTCTCCGCCGCCGGACAAGTCCTTCCCTCGCCGGACATGTCCGCCTCCGCCTCCGCAGCCAATCCGGCGTCGCCACATCACCCCATCAGCCCTCTCTCTCCTCCCACCGTGCCAGGCCCGCGGGGCCCGGATCGGGCCCGCGGGGCCCATCCCACCGCCGCCCCCCACGGGCAGTGCCCCGCCTGCACCGCCTTTTGCTCCGCCGCCGACCGCCCGTCTCCGTCGCGGCGTGCCACCCCGCTGTCGTTTGGTGCCGCCTCGCCGACAGAGCCGCGCCGCCTCCTGCCGCTCCTTGTCGCCGCTCCGACCAGCAGGGCCTCGCCGGAGTCCCGACCGCGACACGCCGGAGCTCTCCGCCCCTCAACGCTGGCCTCGCCCGATCCGACCTCGCCCCAGCCGGATCCAGCGCTGCAGCCCCAGATCAGCGCACCCCGGGCACCTCCGCGCCTGCGCCGCCCGCCGGCAACCTCATCCTCCGCCGCCATGGCCTCGCTAGCAGGCACCGTCGTCGCCCTCGCCGCCTGGGACGGCCTCGTCCAGCTCCGCTCTGGACCCGTCGAACCAAACGCGGCTCCCGTCCGCGTCATCCGGCCTCGCGTCATCCGGCACCGCCCTGTCCTAGTTCGCTTTCGTCCTGACACCACCCCGTACCCGAACCTCACCGTCCAACTTTCTTCGGGGTGAGATTTTCACTAAGTCCTGAGTTTTCACATCATTCATGCATCTTGTGGAGTGTGTAACTTTGTGCATATTTGTCCTATGATGTTGTATGATATATCAAAATGTTCATCATGAAGTGCTCTTCATTTCATTCCATTGTGCCATGCTTGTTTGAGTCTATCTTGATGCCCAAATCATTGATGCAAGAGGTCTATAAATTGTTAGTTGCTGTTACTCATCAAAGTACGAGGATTTGTCATTTTTGTCACATTTGTTGTGTGCTGCATATGGGCATGAGCTCTACATGTGTTTTGATCTATGCCATGCCATATTTACAGGGGTGCTTGCCATGTATTTTTGTGATCAATGTGGTGACTAGCACAAGCATGCAAAGTAGCCTTCGTGATATTGCTGATTTCAGGGACTTAGGATTTTGCTAAGTCCTTTTCATGTTGTTATTTTTATGCCATGTAACCATGATGCACTAGTGAGATCCATGCTTGTTTTGAGTAACTTCAGTAAGGATGTTTTGGACATATGGTTATACTCTATCCATCCATGCCCCTGTTTGCAATTATGGAGTGCCCTAGATTGTCTTAATCTTGCGCTACTTTTGCTATAAAATGTTCCTGGCAGATTGTTTACATGTTAATCAATTTTTCCATGGTTGTCGCTAGTGATCCATGCATGCTATGAACTTGTTTTTGCCATGGTTAGATTCATGAACATGTCATCTTGCTGTAGGTATGCTTGTCTTGAAATGCAATGCTTTGTGATGAGTGTTTTGAGCTCGCAAAGATGCATTCATAATTCTGTTTATGACATGCTCAGTTTTCTGCTAAGTCTGAATCTGTTTATAAAACTTGCTATGTTTACATGTGTGCCATCATATCTTCTGTGCCTTTTTGGCTCATGTTCAGTAAGGGACTTTTGTTCTATGCATTTAGTAGATTCATGCCATGGCTCGTATTGCTATGATATGTTCCTGTAGCATGTTCTTTGCTTTCTCTAAACATTGTTTTCTGATGTTAATTTCTGGCATGTTAGTATTTTCACTGTCTGTGAAGCTAATATTTTTTGCTCTTTTGCCATGCTTGTTTGAACCTGCTCTGGTGTGATTTAGTCGTAGCTCAGTGTTCATGTTTTGTCAAGTATCTTGAGTACATCACTTCCATGTACTTTGTTGTTATGTTGGAGTGCAGTAGCTTAGTTTCTTGTTGTGTTCTGGATGACATCGTGCTGTTAATCGCAGAATTGTGCCATTATTGTTTTTCTTGCCATTTGCAAACCGTGCATCCGATTCCGGTGATCTTTATATCGATTTCGACAGAAATCATCTCATCTTTCCAGCGACACACTTGGTTTGCCAAGTTGATGCCTTGTTCATCTTTTTCCTTCCGGAGCACGCATGTGCATTGCATATCACATCTCGCATATCATGTCATGTTTTGCATCATGTTGATTGTGCATTGCACCGCGATTGATTGGTTGTCTTTTTCTTGTGTTCTTGCTTTGGGTAGAGCCGAGATACGAGTATGTGGTCGAGGAACCTGTTGAGTACGCTAACGAGGATCAAGTTTTCGTCAACTCTGAGAACTTTGCAGGCAAGATGACCATACCCTCGAAATCACTTCTATCTTTTCTTGGTAGTTGTTCTCTCTATAGCTATGATGCGATACCTACCACTTACTATATCTTGCCTCCCATACTGCCATGTCAAGCCTCTAACCCACCTTCCTAGCAAACCGCTGTTGGGCTATGTTACCACTTTTGCTCAGCCCCTCTTATAGCGTTGCTAGTTGAAGGTGAAGATGGAGTTTGTTCCATGTTGGAACATGGATATTGTTGGGATATCATTATTATATCGTATTTACATCAATGCATCTATATACTTGGTAAAGGGTGGAAGGTTCGGCCTTATGCCTGGTGTTTTGTTCCACTCTTGCCACCCTAGTTTCCGTCATACTGTTGTTATGTCCCTTGATTTTGCGTCCCTTGCGCGGTTGGGTGTTATGGGAACCCCTTGACAGTTCGCTTTGAATAAAACTCCTCCAGCAAGGCCCAACCTTGGCTTTACATTTGCCTAACAACCTATCACCTTCCCTTGGGTTCTGCAGACTCAAGGGTCATCTTTATTTTAACCCCCCGGGCTAGTGCTTGTCTAAGTGTTGGTCCGAACCTGTCAGCCGCTGGTGGCCACCAGGGGCAACTCTGGGTTGGCCTACCAGAATCTTGGACAATCCGGTGTTGCCCTGAGAATGAGATATGTGTAGCTCCTATCGGGATGTCGGCACATCGAGCAGCTTTGCTGGTCTTGTTTTACCATTGTTGAAATGTCTTGTAACCGGGATTCCAAGACTGATCGGGTCTTCCCGGGAGAAGGAATATCCTTCGTTGACTGTGAGAGCTTGTGATGGGCTAAGTTGGGACACCCCTGCAGGGTTTTGAACTTTCAAAAAGTCATGCCCACGGTTATGGGCAGATGGGAATTTGTTAATGTCCGGTTGTAGAAAACTTGACACTTAATCTAATTAAAATGAATCAACCGCGTGTGTAGCTGTGATGGTCTCTTTTCGGCGGAGTCCGGAAGAGAACACGGTCTCGTGTTATGCTTGAACGTAAGTAGCTTCAGGATCACTTCTTGATCGTTATTAGCTTCTCGACCGTGCTTTGCTTCACTTCTCGCTCTCTTTTCCATAAGTTAGCCACCATATATGCTAGTGCTTCCTGCAGCTCCACCTCACTACCTTTCCTACCTTTAAGCTTAAATAGTCTTGATCGTGAGGGTCTGAGATTGCTGAGTCCCCGTGACTCACAGATACTTCCAAACAGATGCAGGTGTCGATGATGCCAGTGCAGGGGACGCTACCGAACTCAAGTGGGAGTTCGACGAGGATTCGGGCCGTTACTATGTTTCTTTTTCAGATGATCAGTAGAGGAGCCCAGTTGGGATGATCGGGGATCTAGCATCTGGGGTGGTCTTTCTTTATTTTGGTTTCGTAGTCAGACCTTGATTGTATTCTGGATGATGTATGATATATTTATGTATTGTGTGAAGTGGCGATTGTAAGCCAACTCTTTATTCCTTTCTTATTCAGTACCTGGGATGTGTAAAGATTACCCCTCTTGCGACATGCCTACCATGCGGTTATACCTCTAAGTCGTGCCCCGACATGTGGGAGATATAACCGCATTGTGGGTGTGACAATCCCACATCATCACTTACCTCCAGAAAAAATCTCCATTGCTCTCTGCCGTGTTCTTGAGCTTAAACCCGCGGATTTCGATATCATTGCTCGATGCTCCATTTTCGAAACTGTTTCGGGTGATTGTTGCTTGGTATGTGACTCCACCATTTTGTCTAATTAGCTTTTTCTTTAGTGGTTTATATTTTGAATAGTTAGCTACTCTTGGTTCTGCTGTAGATGTGCTTGCATGTTAAATTCTGAGTGTTCTAAGTAGTTTGAATGCTTGCTATGGCTTCTATGTATCCCTATGAATAGTTGCAATCATTTTTATAAAGTTTTTTAACAAATTTTTGTTACTCCAAAATTTTTATTTTCAGAAAATTGTACGCGGACATGATGAACCTATTTGGAAGGAGTTCTTCGAGGAGACGATCCTCGGGGGCATCTTCTAGTGACAGTTCTGCTCGTCGTTCTTATGTTGAACCAAGTGAAAGTTCCACGCGAGATGCCGCCACCAAAACATGCTTATGGCCTTGCGATGAGTGTATGGTACGTGTGGGCATTAAAGAATAATTTTGAGCAATATGTTCACAATGCTGGTCTCGGTCGCTACCTTTCAGATAAGTGTGAACAACGCCACCTTCTCACTAAATCATTTGTCAAAGGATTTAAATTCTTTCCCCGTGAGTCTAGGGTGTCGTTTATGCTTTATGATAACCCATTTACCATATCACTAGAGAATTTTTCTTACCACTGCTAACTCCCGTATTGGGGCTCGCTTGACGAACTGTCAAAGGCTGAGTACCAAACATTCTTGACTAGTCTTTGCTACGGTGAGAACAGAGGAGTGACACAAGGTAGAATAAAGAGCATTCATTTTCCCGCAATTCAGTACTTTGCATTATTTAACGGGAAATGTATAGTAGGCAAGCAAAATTGTAGTACACTCTATGCTCCAGACTTGAGCCTCATCCACACCACTCTCACCGGTGAAAGGAATTATAACCTTGGAGCAATTGTTGCACGCAAACTTCAGCATAACGCTAACAGTGGCTGGTTCTATGGTGGAATTTATGCCACACGTTTAGCTCGAGGGCTTGGTGTTTCACCTTTGCCCTTTGATCCTGTCCTACCCACGCAGTATTTAGATTTTGACACTTTAAAAGAACATAAGATTCTCAAGGGAAAGGTTGACAAATTCACTTATAATCTATTGTTTAACCAAAAAATCTGTTGTGCAAACATATTTGCACGCGCCTGCTCTTTTTGATTATCACAGAGAGGGAAGATATTTTTTTATTGAGAGCGAGGCCTAAGCTCACAACGCAGCAGTGGAGGCAGCATGGCGGGCCGAGGCATCCACACCAAGAGCCTCCATGAACTACGACGCCGACTACTACCCTCCAGGCTACTGACCGACTACCAAGTTAGGCCAAAAGCCTAAGCTTGGGGGAGTACGTGTTTCTCACCGACATTACATTCATATCCACTTATTTTATTTGTTAGTGTCCACACCTTTTCATCGTATCATCCATGCTTAGATTTATTTTCTTGCTTTCTTCTTGTATGTTTGATAAACTTTAGAAAAAACCAAGAAAATTAGTTATAGTTAATTTACTTTCTATGCATGCTGAGTAGTATTATTAAAAAGAAAACCCAAAAAGATTTCCTTGTTCTCCTTTTGCTTGCTGGGAGCTTTCCTGTGTAAATAGTTTTTCTCGTTTTTGCTTTTCTCTTTTATTTGCTTGTTCAAGAAAACCAAAAACTCCAAAACTATTCCAGTGTGTTTCTCTGAATTTCTTTCCTTTTTATTCGAGTTGTACCAAGGAGAAGACCACGATGAAAATGTTGAGTGGCTCTCATATGAACAATTGTTGAACTAATAAAGAGCCCATTTTACCTTGTCTTCACCTGTTGAATAAAAATGGTTGCAGATTCCAGCTTAGTCCACGCCACTCTTGCATTATTATTACTAGTACAAATGCCTGTGTGTTGCATCGAGCAAAAAATGAAATATTACCTGCTCCAGTGCCATTATCTAATATTTTTTAATCTAATTTTGTAAACGTCAGAAATAAGGTTACGGAGTATTTTTGTAAATCAATGTATTATTTCTTAATTTATACATGGCAGGTGGAAGGAGATAATGATGAACTCACCTGATGGCTTGTTGTCTTTGCTGCCAGCACTGATGCTGGTGGACGAGGTGTTAGCGGCGATGCCGGCGAAGCAACGTGCAAAGCTGAGTTGCTAAGTAGCTTATTTGACCAAAAGACTTAGTACGTTATAAGGGTGTTGTAGATGTACATATTTATATAAGTACAAATGCCCGTGGGAAAAATGACTTGAATGGAACTGTAGTACAATACTTGAACAACATCATCAAAAGTGTTTTGCATCATCGCAAGTGTACTACTATTATCATACATACACATTGCATGCGGTAATATTCAGAAAATTCATTCATAGACGAATGATTTATAAATGGGCACTAAAACATCACCATGGGTGTACATATATTCAAAAATTCAGATAACAAATATGTCGTGGAGTTGACACAGCAGATGTCCTAGAGCAAGGACTTAGTCATAGGGCCATCGCACTAGGATGCTTAAAGGGGTTAATCGGGACAAAGGACACGAGAGAGTTTTTATACTAGTTCGGCCCCTTACGATGAAGGTAAAATCCTACATCTAGTTGGGATTGGTATTGCTGAGGTTTCGATCTCCAAGGGGCTCAACTTGCCAGCTTGGTTACCGATCTGGTTGTTTCTTACCCTAAGCCGCCGCTGAGTCGTCCCCTTATATATACGGGTTGACGCCCGGCGGCCTACAGAGTCCCGGCCGGCTCATAAAACGTGTCCGACTCGGTGACTTCTTTTACATGCCTTTCTCTACAAGCCTTTCTTTACATAAGTCGGTTTACAATGTTGGGCCTTAAGTCGCCTTTGGGCTTATGCCCTTTACAATTCTTAATACACTATCACCTTGAATATTACTGGGCTTCTTTCCGTAACCCGCCATTGGGGTTGATCCGGCCCCTCCTGGGCGGGTCATACCTGGTAGCTATATCCCCAACATTAGGCCCCAGGTTGAATTTGAACTTTGTTCTTTGTCAATCTTCAATACTTAGATGAAATCCATCTTCTTCTGTCTGAAAAACTCTGTAACCCGCCATGACGTCATCTTTTGAAAACAGAAAAAACTTTCATGATGCCATCTTCCAACGGACCTTTTATCTTTAATACTTCCCAAGAATCGAGGCGTCTATATAGCTGGATAACCATTATTTAGTTCTCAATTGATTTTCTCGCCCATCTGTTCGCATCTTATCCTTATAAATAGGCTTGCCCCGGCCTTCCTCATTCTTCTCTCTCTCTCTCTCTCTGTCTTCTTCCTGTCGCTGACTCCCTGCTTCTCGAGCTTCGTCGCCGCCGTAGCACTCACCGTTGCCCTCAACGTCGGCCGCTTCACCACCCTGAGTTCGTCCAGAGAGACGCGGCAACTCTTCGCAGTAGATCTGCATCTTGTAAGTTCCTTCTTTCTCACGCATCTAGATTTGTATTAGGGTTGCGAGTTCATCAGTGTTCTTCGCTTGTTCATCACAGATCTTCTTGTGGCTCTTCTTCCGCAACTTCTTCTGATCCAAAAAGGAAATATAACTCGCGCAGTAGTTGTTTTGCGTCCAGTTTTGATATCAGTAGATCCCTTTTTCCTGTATAGATGCTTCATTATAGCTGACGAACTCATTTGTACTAGATTTTTAGGTCTAGAATATTTTCTTTTTGGGACAGCCATTTGATCCAAAATAATAATGACAGCTTGGTAAAACTTGTTTACGCCAGGACTTAGCTGGATTCGCTTTCTGAAAGAATCTGTAGTCATGGCGGCTTAACGCTCTAGCTTTCTTTTCCTTATATGTCATTAGCCCTTAGTTAAGCCGACGTTACTTGTTTTACATCTTCATCCTTTAACTATTAATCTTACCGTAAACAGAACTGGCTTGTTGTTTTTTCTTTTTCAGTTCCTTGCACATCATGCCGTCAAAGACACCCACCATCTGTAACTGCGTCCCCTCAACCATAACTGAGGATCGTTTAAAAGAGTTCTTCCTCATTGGGTTTCGGCCCTTAAAAACCGTCATGTCTTATCGTGCTCCTAGCCTGGAAGAAGAACGACCCAATCCAAAAGACGGCGAGGTGATTGTCTTTACTGACCACATGAACCGTGGCTTCTCACCGCCCGGTTCAAAGTTCTTCAGAGAGGTCCTTCACTTTTTCAAACTCCATCCTCAGGACATTGGGCCCAATTCCATATCTAATATTTGTAATTTCCAAGTGCTATGTGAGGTATATCTTTAGCAAGAGCCGACTGTAGAACTGTTTAGAGAATACTTCTATCTGAACCGGCTGAACGAGTGCACCAACGGCCCTAGCTTAGAGCTTGGAGGCATCTCAATTCAGCGCTGGCAGGGTGCTGTCTTCCCTCTCATAGTTTTACCAAGTCACCAAAAGGACTGGAACCAAACTTGGTTTTACTGTCAGGACATCTCACCAGACAACGAGAAGCCACTGCCGGGTTACCGCCCCGATCGTCTTGACTCCAAGTTCACACTTCCAGATAAACACAATGCTGCTGAACGCAAGAGGCTGCTTCCATCCATCAGAAGAATCAACGCTTTGTTGGGAAACAGTTTAACCGGAGTTTATCAGACCCGCTGCTGGATCTCATGGCGGGTTATTCCATTAAGCCGTCGGTCAAAATTGATGTATGAATATGGTGGAGGCCCGGACGACTCTCTTCATCATAGCCCGGTTCAACTAACCGAAGAAGACATTGTCTCAATGTCAAACCTTTTGGTGAATGGGAAATATGAAGACTGCAGTATTGTTGGGTTAAATCCCTTCTAGAACTTAACCCGGTACCAGAAGTAAGGATATTCTGATCTCTTTTCCTTTGTATTTTGTCCAGCCGTATTGTTTAGCATTGATCCTTCCTCTTGTCTTTGTAGGCTAATTCTGACTTTTGGAAAGTGAAATATGACCACGAAGCTGCCAAGAAGGCGAAAATCGCCGCCATGAATGCCAAGAAAACAACCCGGACATCGAAGAAGAAAAAGAAGACCACTGCTGAAGATTTGATGAAACTTGATGACACATCTGACTCGGAGGTAGCCCTTGATTCCCTTGGACAATTTTTTAACAATCTCATTGACACTGATCTTTACCAGGATGACACTGGGGCCAGTCAGGCCGGGGAAGCTGAGGTAACTATTATTTCCTCCGACTCAGAGCCCTTACCAAGACACAAAGTTCGATGAGTGATCTGTAAAGTAAGGTTTTCTAACCCTTTAGCTCACTTGGATCACAACTTTCATTTGAAAAAGCAGCAACATGAAAGTCGTCGTGAAGCTGGGTTTGAAGATGAACTGGCTGTCGTCCTTCAACAAACTCCTCGGAAACGTCCGGATGAGGTTTACTTATTTCTGTATTTAACTCTTCTTAATGGATCCTTCTCCTTGTATTTCTGTGAACTCTTTTTTATTCTTTCAGGAGGTGTCTCGTTCCTATGGCGACTCTTCGCAAACCCAAATCCCGGCTTTCAAGACTGCTCCTGGGTAATCAGTAATCCTCCTTTCTTTTGGGTTCTTAATTTTATCTTTAAACTGACAATCCTACAACATTTTTTCTTAGCGGCCAAGATAAATCAAGAAAGGCGAAGGCAACAAAATCGGCGGAAGACCCGCCAGTGCTGGCATCTGACCCGGCTAGGCCGCCTTCTCCATTAACTGACGCTCCAAAAGACCCGCCTATTGACAATGAAGCAAATCCTCCGGAGCCGTCTTTTGACGAAGCCATTGTGAATCCTTCTACAGATGGACCGTCAACCTCAACCAACCCGCTGTCTCCACCTGCTCAAGATTTTCAAATTACTGGGAGCCGCTTTGTTGAGCCGGGGAACCCAACGGTGCTGGCTCGGTGTAGAACAAAGCAAGAGGAATTGGAGAGGCAGAAGGTTCGCTTTGACGTTACCAACTATGACCGTCTCAATGCCAGTGACATTTTATCCGGCTATCTCAGTCATGTACACTCCAGTCGCGAGTCTGAGATCGAGATGGTCAAGCAGCTTCAGTTGAAGTATGAGGTATGTTTTTTCCGGTTTACTTGTATTCCTTTAGCCCCCAAGTCTTCAGATTATGAGAGAAACAGAATAACCTGTAGACTGTAAAATATAGGCCAAGACTTTTACCTCTAAATCAATGATAAAAAAAGCTTCACCTGTAGTCCCCAAGGACTGGTTCATTTTGATCATAAATGAATCGATACTTCAAAATTGTTGTTAAGACCGTCTTCAAAGTACTTAATGCTCCGGTTTAACCTTGATAAACTTGTTGAACTGCATACATTAGCGCCCAAGTTCCAAGTGATGTTACTTTGTAAGGTACTTGGGACTTTAAATATGTTTGTAGAGTCGTAGAAATTTGATTTGGCATACATTAGCCCCAAAGTGTCAAGTACTTTACAAGTGGTTTGTTTGTAAAGTGTTTGAGACTTGAATCTTGAATTTGAATTTGAAACCAAGTCTTGACTCATCTGAATGTTTTACAGAATGCCTTATCTGAATTGAACTCTCAATTGACTCACGCAAAGACCCGGCTAGCAAATCAGGAGATAAAAATCAAATCTTCTAACTCCAAACTACAAATAAGCCTCTCTGCTACGGAAAATTTGAAGACCAGCTTTGCTGCCAACGAGAAAACTTGGGAAAAGGAAAAAACACTTCTGACCCAACGAGCTGAGACAGACGAAACAGCTCTGAAAGAGATTTCAACCAAGTTGAACGGGTTAAAGGGGCGGGTGTCTCAGATGGTAGCTGCTATCTTTGGTAAGCTTGCCTGACTTGACCTTTTGTGTGTTTTTTGTCAAACCGGAATATAAGCAGTCGACTGACTTTGCGTATAAAAATTTATGCAGGTCCTCGAAGCAAGAATCTGGGCCAAGACCCGTTGATTAAACTGAAAGCAGTATATACTTTAGTTGAACAATTGTATATTGGCGCACAACGATCTCTGGCCGCCATCTCTCCTGCTAATTAAGGACCCAACCGGCTCAGCGACGTCTTGAAGAAGTTGTCCATCCTTCCTGCCAGGTTCCAAGAAGTAAAATGCTCCTGCGCACGAGCCGGAGCTTTGACTGCCCTAAGCCGCTCCAAGGCTTGGGTGCCAGACCTAGACCCGCCGGACGTAGCAAGAGGCTATCCCACCGTGAAGGAGGACGGGTCTCCTTTTGATCAAGATGACTTCATGGCTTGTGTACGCGAAGTCTGGCCTCAAGCGACTAGCCTTGGAGATGACACCAATGTTGACAAGTACCAGTCGAGTTTTGATAGTGAAAATAAGAAGATGGCCACTCCCTCATACAAAGTAACAGATTTAATCCCACCAGTGAGAGAAGATACATTTGCCCCGGAGATTAACCCGGTCGGCCTGATCGATGACGAAGCCGAATTTGTCGCTATGAATGGCTTTGATTGGTCAAAACCCAACTTCCAGCAAACAGAAGGTGGCGAACCGGCAAGGGAGGGACAATGTGCATCTTCATGGGCTTATAAAGCCTTGTAATAACTTAGTTGTTAAAACACCGCATGTTTGCTTATGCCATCGTGCATAAAATATTTCTATGTGAATCCGTGTTTCCATATGCCAACGTATGCATCGTTTAATGTTTTTCTCTGCAATGCTTGAACTCTGTTCCTGTAAATACAAAGAAAAGACCGGCTTGGCGGTTTAAAACCAAACGGGTTTAAACACCTAATTTATAGCCAATATATTTACCTCAATAAAAATCATAGACAAATATAAATAAAGGATAAGGGCTTAAATCTAACTCTTTAGTTAACGCAGCAGGTAAGTGCGTATAAGTAATAACCATACCTTGTCCCTTTTAATCTTTAGATCGCCAGTTTAAATAACCCGGGCGATGAATTTGATAATTCAACCTTTATGCTTTTTTTGAATACTCAATGATTACTATACCTTGGTAAGCTGTACCTTTTGGTCTGTAAGCCGCAGGTGTGAATGACCCGGGCGGCTATGCTGTCAAATAGTCGAGCCGATGAAGAGGACCAGGCTAATTGTTTGTAACATTGAAACAACAAAAAAGCAAACAATAGATAAAAATAATTTAATCATGTACTAAAAAAGGTGGGGGTTTCTGATTCGAATACGATCAGTAAACCAGACCAAAGGGGTTAAGCTAAGGTTCGAATACGACCATATAGCCCCTAGTGGCTTTGGCGTTGCGCGGATCAAGAGGGTACCGACAGCTATGTTCTCTTTTGTTCGAATACAACCTATGTTTGAACAGGAAGCCCCCAAATGACCTTGAGAGGTTTTTAACGACCCTGATTCGAATACGATCCAAGTCGGACTCAAAAGGGGTTAAGCTATGATTCGAATACGATCAAGAAGCCCCCAAGTGAGTTTTGGCCTTGAGCCGATCAAGAGGATTACGATAGCTATGTTCTCTTTGGTTCTAATACGACCTATGTTTGAACAGGAAGCCCCCAAGTGACCATGAGATTTGCAGCTAGATTCGGATACGATCATAAGCCGGAGCAAAAAATGTTAGACTTGATTAAAATATGATCAGCTCCTTAATAGTCTTTTGAAAATGAGAAAAAATGTAGTCTTTGGAAAGAAAAGAGACCGATGGTCTTACTTTATTGCTTATCATGGTATATACAATGTGAACATATGTACATGATGAGAGTCGGTGGCTCAGGTGTAGTATGGCCGAAGTTGAGCAATGTTCCACGGCCGGCGGGTCTCTTCCTCCGACTTACGTGAGTCTTTGTGCTCTCAAGCGTCAATGAGGTAATATGACCCGTTGTTTAAGTTCTTACTGACCACAAAAGGTCCTTCCCAAGGCGGGGATAACTTGTGTGCATATGACAGATCCTGGATGAGCCGGAGCACCAAGTCGCCTTCCTGAAAAGTCCTGGACTTAACCCGGCGGCTGTGATAACGACGCATGTCCTGTTGATAAATTGCTGACTGGGCCGCTGCTAAGTCTCTTTCTTCATCCAACAAGTCAAGTGCATCATGTCTGGCTTGGTCATTATTATCTTCAACATAAGCCGCCACACGAAGCGAGTCATGACAGATGTCACTAGGCAATACTGCTTCTGCTCCATAAACCATGAAGAAAGGTGTGTAACCCATAGACCTATTGGGCGTAGTGTTGATACTCCATAACACCGAGGGTAATTCCTCTACCCAACAACCCGACGTTCGCTATAAAGGAACCATAAGCCGGGGTTTGAGCCCTTTCAAAATTTCCTGATTGGCTCTCTCGGCTTAACCATTGGATTGAGGATGAGCTACAGAACAAACATCAAGCCGGATGTGTTCTCGTTGAAAAAACTCTTCCATAGCCCCTTGGGACAGATTAGTGCCATTGTTAGTGACAATACTGTGTGGAAAACCGAAACGGAAAATCCCTTTTTCATGAACTGAACCGCCATGGCTGCGTCACATTTACTCACAGGCTCCGCCTCAACCCACTTCGTGAACTTATCAACTGCCACCAGGAGATGTGTCTTTTTATCCTTAGACCTTTTGAAAGGTCCCACCATGTCAAGCCCCCAAACCGCAAACGGCCAAGTGATTGGAATCATCCGGAGCTCTTGAGCCGGCACATGCGCTCGTCGTGCAAATTTTTGACATCCATCACATCTACTGACCAGATCTTCTGCATCAGCGTGAGCCGTCAACCAGTAAAAACCATGACGTAACGCCTTGGCCACTAAAGATTTTGACCTGGCGTGATGACCACAATCGCCTTCATGGATCTCACGAAGGATTTCTTGACCTTCTTCGGGGGAAACACGCCGCTGAAACACTCCGGAAACACTGCGATGATATAACTCTCCATCTGAAATCGTCATGGACTTAGATCGCCGGGTTATCTATCGAGCCAGGGTCTCATCCACTGGCAACTCTCCCGGGTCATGTAAGCCAAGAACGGCACCGTCCAATCTAGGATGACATGAAGAGCCGCCACCAACTGAGCCTCCGGGTCAGGAACAGCTAAATCTTCTTCTGTGGGCAACTTGACAGAGGGTTATGCAAAACATCCAAAAAGGTGTTAGGTGGCATCGGCTTACCCTGAGACCCCAACCGGCTTAAGGCATCAGCTGCTTCGTTCTTTCGACGGTCAATGTGCTACACCTGATAACCTTTAAAATGCCCTGCAACGGCATCAACCTCTCGGCGATAAGCCGCCATGAGAGGGTCCTTGGAATCCCACTTGCCAGATACCTGTTGAGCCACTAGATCCGAGTCGCCAAGACATCTGACCCGGCTCAAGCTCATCTCTTTCGCCACTCGAAGACCATGGAGAAGGCTTCATACTCTGTTGCGTTGTTAGTGCAAGGAAACATCAACCGTAACACATAACAAAATTTGTCACCTCGTGGGGAAGTTAAACAACTCCAGCCCCCGAGCCTTCCAACTGTCTTGACCCATCAAAATGAATAGTCCAATACGTGTTGTCTGGTCTCTCTTCTGGCATCTGCATCTCTGTCAAGTCATTGATGAAGTCAACCAGGGCTTGAGATTTGATTGCAGTACGTGGAACATATTTCAACCCATGAGATTCAAGCTCAATTGCCCACTTGGCGACTCGCCCAATGGCTTCTCTATTTTGAATAATGTCTCCCATAGGAGCAGAGCTAACCACAGTGATTGGATGTCCCTAAAAGTAATGTTTAAGCTTCCGGCTTGCCATGAACACCCGATATACAAGCTTCTGCCAATGTGGATATCGCTGCTTAGATTCAATTAGTACTTCACTGATTTAATAAACCGGCCGTTGAACCGGATGCTCTTTGCCAGTCTCCTTGCGCTCCACCACAATATCCACACTAACAGCCCGTGAGTTGGCAGCCACGTATAACAATAGCGGCTCCTTCTCAATTGGAGCAGCCAGGACCGGCGGCTCAGCAACATGTGTCTTTAGATCCTCAAAAGCAGCGTCCGCAGCCTCGATCCAAGCAAAAACATCTGTTTTCTTCATCATCTGATGACGGAGTAATTGACCACGGGTACCCCGAAGACGGCAAGACAATATTTCAAGACATCGGGGCTAGCAAAGCCCCTCAGTCTGACTGCCCGGCTGCTCCTGCAGGCTCCCCGTCCGACTGCTCTGCCCCACCGGCTGCCGACTGTGCCGACCAGCCGGCTGCCGACTGCGCCAACCAGCCGGCTGCCGACTACAGCCCGACCCGACACCGACCCGACACCGACAAGACACCAACGAGACGGCCATACCTCGGACAAGACAGCTGTACCACGACACCATCATGTACAGTGTCACTTGTCCCTGGGCACTATTCATGAAGTGACCCAGGAGACAAGCATGAGATCCACACCATACCCCCATGCCCACTTGTCCATGCCACTACATAGCTTAGGAAGTAAGCTAGCCATGCCTATATAAAGGCACACACACAAGCAAATAGCTAGCAAGCTAGCTAGCTATCCATCCATCCACATGAGCACACGCCACGCCACACTTGCATGGCCTTCTGGCCACTAGCTCACTCGGCCACTCGGCCATGGGCATGCATGCCCGAGCATTCATACACACATATACGAGGCCAGATGCCTGCGGCACTGACCTCAGATATAGCTCAAGGAGCACTTTGTACCAGATATATCAGATACACTCAGACATGCAGCAGTAGGAGTATTATCTCTCCGGAGAGCTCCGAAGCTGGGTAAACCACCGCGTGCTACTCGCTTACCCGCTCCCGGTCCTATCAGCAGCAGTCTTACCCTCACACTAAGACCTTGTGGCATCTGTCGACTCGCAAGCCCCCCGTGAGAATACCCACGACAGTTGGCGCCCACCGTGGGGCGGTACTACTACTATGCTACAATGCTGCTGCTGGTTTCGCTGTCCGGGCGGGACCATCTTCGTCTTCATCATCGCGGCGTCGCGCCGCCTCTCCGATAGCGGTCAGGGGCTCGACATCGACATACCCCCGGAATGGCCATGAGGGGCGGCGTGACCTCGCCATCGGCCTCTTCGTCTTCACCACCAGGGCGTCACGCCGTCTCTCTGATAGCGGTCGGGGACTCGACATCGACATGCCCCCGGAATGGCCGTGAGGGACGGCGCGTCCTCGCCGTCGGCCTTGCCTTCTTCACCACTACCGCAACGCCGGCCGTCTGTCCGCGCGCGGGGCCTCGCTTCGGTCGGCCATGTTCGCCCACGCGCCGCTCGCGTCTGCTTCCCTCCGCGTTACGTCCTGCTCCAGCCAAAACGTGCATTCGCTCCTCCACATACCATCTTTGCGAGCTAGCTAGATGCAAGTCATACAATGGTCAAACCATTGGCCATACACGCTAGCCAGATGCGCCCCGATAATGGCCATACATGCCTTGTACACGCCTCGTACAATAGCCGGATATTCCTCAAATAATGGCCATGCACATCTCGCCTCTGCTCTTCTCCTGTACGTGCGTGTAGCCGTGCTGGCTCGCCTCCGCTCCTTCGCCGCCAGTCTCATCCTCCTCCGCGCCCACGCGTGAGCGGGACATGAGCCCCGCTGCTTAGCCGCCGGATTCCTCAAGCTCCCTGCTGGGCTGATCTTCCACGGACGAGCTGTCGACTGCTCCGCCCCGCCTCCGCCCATGACCAGTTGACCTCCCACCTGGTCCACTCCGCTTGGCCGCCTGCTCCACGCCCGCGGCCCGTGGCTCCTCCCGTGCTGCCCGGCCTCGGCCTCGTACAGGCAGCCTCGTGCCATGCCAGCTTCGCCCTGCGCCCGCCTGTGCCGGTGGCACCCCGCTCTACCTCAGCCTGCCGCTTGTGTCCGCCTTACGTGCACCCGCGCCCGCTCTAGCCGGCTCCGAGCACCCGCCGGGTCGCTTCTGCCCATGGCCGGCGCCGGCTCCGCTCTGCCCGGCCTGTTCGCACGCCACTAGGGACGGATACCCTCACATCCGCTCCTCGAGCGCGTCGTCCCGACTCGCCGCGGCTCTTCACCAACCGCGCCGCATCACTCACGCTTCCGTCTTCGTCGTGCCGGGTCCGCCTCGTGCCGCCGCGTCCAACCGGCTGCGGCTCCGGGACGGCATCCTGCAAGTCGGCTCGGCCCCGCGTGCCTCGTGCCTCTGCGTCCAGTCGTCCTCCGCTCCGGTCGGCTTCCCTGCGTCCGCTTCTCGGACATCCCCGCGCCGCCTTCCACGCGCCCTGACCGGCTCCCGCCACCCGGCTGCGGCTCGTCCCGCCGCCCGGCGTCTGGACTCCCGGTTCATCTCGCCGGGTTCGCCCCACGCCGCTCCTCGCCGGCTCCCACGCGCCTGCCGGCTTGCCGCCCAGCGCTGATCGGCTCCTCCTCCGACCTGGCCCGCAGTCTCCGCTGTCGCGCCGCGTCCCGGCCGTCGGCTTCTGCCGTGAGCCGGCCCCTGGTTGGGCATGCCAGCCGGCCTCCGCGGCGTCCCGCTCCTACCGACTGCTCAGGCAGCGAAAAGAAGATAAAAGAGAAAAGAAAGAAAGCGAGCAGAAAGAAAAGTCAGACGCCGGCTTCTGAAAAAAAGAGAGGCCGGCTGCTGCGCTCCCACTACGGCCGCCTACTGCGGTCGTGTGCCCGAAGAAGAAAAGGAAAAGGAAAGCAAGGTGAGGTCAGGTGCTCGGGGAAAATAAAAAAAGGCCGAGTGCCCGATCCGGCTGAGAAAAGAGGCTGGTTGCTGAAAAAAAGATTGTTGTCGGTGGAGAAAAGTCAGCCCGGATGCCCTGCCGACTGCTCGTGCAGGAGAAGCGTCCGGCTGCCGACAGCCGGCAAAAGAAGAAAGAGGGCGCTGCCAGACGCCTCGCCCCCTGGCCGGCTGTGCCAGGCCAGCTCGGCCGCGTTCCGCTCGCCGCCTGGCTTGTCAAGGCCGACCGGTCGGACCCTCCTCGAGCGCCCAGAGACTCGGGGGCTACACCCAGCGGGTGCGGTGACGCGCCCCCGCAAAGAAGAAGACAAAGTAGCTACCGGAAGATCCGGTCCGACTACTTAGCAGTCGGCCCAAATCTTGGGGGCTACACCTAGTGGGTGCGCTGGCGCGCCCCCACGGAAGATTGCAGACAAGAGAAGAGTTTTGTCTGGCTCCTAGCAGCCGGCAGAACAGAGAGAAGAAGAAAATTGGCGCTGCAAGATGCCTCGCCGCCTGGCCAGTCGAGCCTGATCGGCCGGGACCCCCCTTCGAGCTCCTGAGGGCCGCACCTAGCAGGTGCGCCGGCGCACTCCGCGAGCGTCGAGCCATGCCGGCTGTCTTCGGCAAACTCCGCCTCGGCTACGTGATAATCAATGTGAGCACTTCACCCGCATATTTTTGCACTACGCAAGCACGGATAACCCCGAGCGATGCTCGGGGAGCTATCTCCGCATTTCATTACAGTTGCATCACTGTTCGCCCCGGTGCCAGCCAGAGTTGGCCCGGGGGCTGGCCGCTTGGCCTGAGACGTTTGTTCCCGCAGACGGCTTAGTAGCATGCGCAGTACCAAAGGCTCACTCTTAGTCACAGACCGCAGAGCGGCTGTCCGGCTAGCAAGGGTGAATGCTGGAGGCCACACACGCGAAAAATGTTCGGGAAGAAAAACACTTCGGGCGACCCAACCGCTTCCTTTATGAGTATCTGCTCGGTTAAATCTGCTCCGAGATTCTGAGTACTGTACATTCCGCTTCACGGCCCACTCTCAGCCATAGATCGCAGAGCGGCTGTCCGGCGAGCGAGAGCACAAGCCAAAAAGCGGAGGGAACATGAAAAAGATTGAAGGGGGCTCGGACGAAACCGAGTCGGCACCCTCCGCATAAAACTTGCAATGCTAAAAAGCAAACATTTGATATATCTGCCTGCGTGGACTAACTTTGTCTTTTTCATGATCATTTCCATGAACACTCACCAAAAAACCTCCGCCCACCTTTGCCAAGTTGCCCGGAGGCTTGGGGACTACTGATGGAGTAATTGACCACGGGTACCCCGAAGACGGCAAGACAATATTTCAAGACATCGGGGCTAGCAAAGCCCCTCAATCTGACTGCCCGGCTGCTCCTGCCGGCTCCCCGTCCGACTGCTCTGCCGGCCAGCTGCCGGCTGCCGACTGCGCCAACCAGCCGGCTGCCGACTGGAGCCTGACCTGACACCGACAAGACACAGACGAGACGGCCATACCTCGGACGAGACAGCTGTACCACGATGCCATCATGTACAGTGTCACTTGTCCCTGGGCACTATTCATGAAGTGACCCAGGAGACAAGCATGACACCCACACCATACCCCCATGCCCACTTGTCCATGCCACTACATAGCGTAGGAAGTAATCTAGCCATGCCTATATAAAGGCACACACACAAGCAAATAGCTAGCAAGCTAGCTTGCTATCCATCCAACCATCCACATGAGCACACGCCACGCCACACTTGCATGGCCTTCTAGCCACTAGCTCAGTCGGCCACTCGGCCACGGGCATGCATGCCCGAGCATTCATACACACATATACGAGGCCAGATGCCTGCGGCACTGACCTTAGATACAGCTCCAGGAGCACTTTGTACCAAATATATCATATACACTCATACATGTAGCAGTAGGAGTATTATCTCTCCGGAGAGCTCCGAAGCTGGGTAAACCACCGCGTGCTACTCGCTTACCCACTCCCGGTCCTATCAGCAGCAGTTTTACCCTCACACTAAGCCCTTGTGGCATCTGTCGACTCGCAAGCCCCCCGTGAGAATACCACGACATCTGATACATAGGCATTAGCTTTTCCCCTAACCGGCTTATGAACCGGCTCAAAGCAGCAACATGACCCGCCAGCCGCTGAACATCATTGATGCATGTTGGTTTGGCTAGGGATGTAATTGCCTTGATTTTCTCCGGGTTAGCTTCAGTACCTGGGTTGGACACCAAAAAACCCAAAAGCTTGCCAGCTGGGACTCTAAAAACACACTTGGCCGGGTTAAGCATCATCTTGTAGACCCGGAGATTATCAAAAGTCTCTTTCAGATCTGTGATCAAGGTTTCCTCTTTCCTGGATTTCACCATGATATCATCCACATAAGCATGAACATTACGCCCAATCTGATCGTGAAGACAATTCTGCACACACCGCTGGTAAGTCGCTTTGGCACTTTTAAGCCCGAAAGGCATAGACACATAGCAGAAAGCTCCAAAGGGAGTAATAAAAGTTGTCTTCTCCTGATCCTATATCGCCATCTTAATCTGATGATAACCGGAATAAGCATCCAAAAAACTCAAATGTGCGCAACCCGCAGTAGCATAAATGATCTGATCAATACGGGGGAGAGCAAAAGGATCAGCCGGACAAGCTTTGTTCAGATCGGTGTAATCTACACACATACGCCAGGTGCCATTCTTTTTTAGTACAAGCACCGGATTAGCTAACCACTTTGGGTGAAATACCTCCACAATGAACCCGGCTGCTAAGAGCTAGGCCACCTCTTCTCCAATGGCCTTGCGCCTTTCTTCATTGAACCGTCGGAGAAACTGTCTGACAGGTTTGAATTTTGGATCAATATTAAGCGTGTGCTCAGCGAGTTCCCTCGGGACACCCGGCATGTCTGAAGGTTTCCATGCAAAGATGTCCTGGTTCTCATGGATGAACTCAATGAGCGCGCTTTCCTATTTCGGATCCAAGTTTGCGCTGATGATGAACTGTTTGGATGAGTCGCCAGGCACAAAATCAACCATCTTAGTGTCATCAGCCGATTTGAATTTCAACACCGGCTCATACTCTGTTGTGGGTTTCTTTAATGATGTCATGTCCGCCGGGTCAACATGATCTTTGTAAAACTTTAACTCTTCTGTTGCACAGACAGATTCAGCATAGGCAGCATCACCGTCTTCACACTCCAAGGCTATCTTCCGGCTCCCATGTACCGTAATGGTACCCTTATGACCCGGCATCTTGAGCTGCAAATACACATAACACGGCCGAGCCATGAACTTGGAGTAAGCCAGCCGCCCAAACAGAGCGTGATATGGGCTCTTGATCTTAACCACCTCAAAGGTCAATTTCTCCGCTCTAGAGTCATACTCATCCCCAAAGGCTACTTCTAGTTCAATCTTTCCAACTGGGTATGCTGACTTACCAGGTACTACACCGTGAAAAACGGTGTTGGATTGTTTAAGATTTTTATCAGTCAATCCCATCCGGCGGAACGTCTCGTAGTAAAGGATGTTGATGTTGCTGCCTCCATCCATAAGTACCTTAGTAAACTTGTATCCACCGACCTGAGGTGCCACTACCAAAGCCAAGTGACCCGGATTATCAACCCGGGGTGGGTGGTCCTCTCTGCTCCACACAATAGGCTGTCTGACCAACGTAGATAACGTGGAACCACTGGCTCAACGGCATTGATGGCTCTCTTGTGAAGTTTTTGGTCCCTCTTACATAAACTGGTGGTAAATAGATGATATTTCCCACTACTCAGCTGATTCGGGTAGCTCTGATAACCGGACTGCTGCTACTGATTACCCTTGCCGGGTTGCTGATTATATCCTCCTTGGTGACCAGGATAACTCTGACCGTGAAACCTCCTCCGCCTGAACCGGCGCCTGGGCCCTAGAAGCCAGCTCCACCTGAACCGCCACCCGGGTCGTGACCCCCATCAAACGCATTTGAATTTTTAAATACCTTCATGATCGTGCAATCCTTCCACAAGTGGGTGGCTGGTTTCTCCCAGGTGCCGTGCTTTGGATAAGGTTCATTCAACAACTGCTCAAGGGTGGGGCCTGACCCGCCCGATCGAGGGGGCTGTCTGCCCTTGCGTCATTGATTACCACCCTGCGCATTAGTATTAGAAGCAAACTCATCAGCCTTACATTTATTACCTCCCTGATTTGCCGGGTTATGCTGGTGACCCTTGCCGTTGCTGTTCTTATTTCCCTTTGTTGCCTTTTCTTCGTAAGACACTGGGTCCTTGGTGGTATCAGAATTAGCATACTTGACAAGAGCCGCCATCAATGTTCCCATGTCATTACAGTCATGTTTGAGCCACCCCAGCTTCTGCTTTAGAGGTTCAAAATGGCAATTTTTCTCCAATATTAAAACTGCTGAGCCGGCATCCATCTTATCAGATGAATATATTATCTCTTTGACCCGGCGCACCCAATGGGTTGTGGATTCACCATCCTCTTGCTTGCAATTGGTCAGGTCAACAATCGACATAGGCTGCTTACACGTGTCCTTAAAGTTCTGGATGAACCATTCTTTCAACTCTGCCCATGAGCCGATAGAATTGGGTGGCAATCCCTTCAACCAAGTCCGAGATGTTCCATCCAACATCATGGTAAAATACTTGGCCATTGCAGCGTCGCTAACCTCCAATAGTTCCATAGCCATCTCATAACTCTCAATCCAAGCCCCTGGCTATAGGTCAGCCATGTAATTAGGCACCTTCCGAGGCCCCTTGAAATCCTTTGGCAACTGCTCATTGCGTATGGCTGATACCAAGCAAGGCATGCCTCTGGTTCTTGTGGCCACTCCTGCCTCAACCGAGGTTGCTAGATAAGCCGGAAAGGTTTGATGAGCCGCCTGCTCTGCCGCCATTTGAGCTGCTCATTCCGCCTCTTGACGAATCCTCTCTTGATCCGCTAAGTTAAGGGCTCCAGCCCGCACCGGCTCATGCCTATATGGCCGGTTGTGGCGTTGAGCATTACTTGACATCTCTGCCGACTCCATGTGCCTACTGTAACTCGGGCTCCGGCTTGGGCGAGGAGTTGAATGTTTCATGTCTCGACTGTAGGAGTATGCATCCTGCTAGGCTAGAGCTGTCTAAAGTAGTTCTCTTACCCTCCGGGTTTCAATTGCTGCTGGTGAGTTGCCTTCCATTGGGAGAGCCGCCAAATGAACAGACGCTGCAATGAGGTTTTCTATAGGGTTGGAGAAGTGACCCGGAGGTGTTGGCACATAATGAGGAGGAGTTGTATTTATACGAGGTGGCTCCATGGCGCGTGGCTGAACTGGTGCACCGGGTGTCGTGACCCGGTTTGCCTCCGGCGGCTTGCTCCCCCCAGCCCCGGGTGTATGGAACAGGTCCCTCGGATCCAGCGTCAGAGGTAGATGCGACTGAGTTTTCTGATGCCTCCTGCTCATGACCTCGTTTGATGCGTTAAGATCCACCGAGAGCCGGAAAGTTTCTGCTTGAAGTTGCTGAGCACGAGCATCCAGAGCTGCTCGTTCTGCTGCCATCCGGGTTTCCTCCGCGGCTAGATTTTCCTTAGCTTGCACCATCTCCTCACGCACGCGTGCCACCTCTGCGTCGTGCTGGGCTTTATCCGCCGGCTCTACCACGGCGGTTAACAGAGTCGTCAGCTTATCCATGAGGTCCATTAGAATCTGAGCCGGGGGGCACGCGGAGTCTCCTGACCCGGCTGTAGCCTACCCGATAGCCACTGCTCTCGCTGTGGTAGAGTTCTGCCCGGGCTGCGTCCCTGCCATGAAGACTCCGGCCCAATTCGGCGGCTCAAAGGGGTCCGGAATACTGCTGCCATCGGAACAGCCCCCGAGCATGCCGTCTTGTAACTGGTACAAAGAGTCCGTCTCACCCGTTGATGATGCGGTGTCAGAACAGATAGCAGTTTCACCGCCCTCTACCGATCCTTCAGAGTATTCACCGCCATGGATGCAGCCAACGAAGGCATGCTTCACGACAGATTGAACATGTGCAGTCCTCGCGCGCTGAGCCGTTTTGATGAGGTCGGTGTGGACGTCCGGCTCAGGGTCTGACTCGCCGATCTGGCCGATGAAGACGTGAATTCCGCCGAAGGGGACCCGGTACCCGTACTCGATTGAGCCAGCCTCAGGGCACCAGCCTTCGTCGTCGATATAGAGCTTGCCGCAACGACTTTTGGTCATCTGGCCCACAGCGTATCCCTTGAGCCCTTCGAAGTTGCCCTTCAAAAACTCAAATCCACCGTGCGCTGGCCCCACGGTGGGCGCCAAATGTCATGGAGTTGACACGGCAGATGTCCTAGAGCAAGGACTTAGTCGTAGGGCCATCCCACTAGGAAGCTTAAAGGGGTTAATCGGGACAAAGGACACAAGAGAGTTTTTATACTAGTTCGGCACCTTACGATGAAGGTAAAAGCCTACGTCTAGTTGGGATTGGTATTGCTGAGGTTTCAATCGATATGGTTGTTTCTTGCCCTAAGCCGCTGCCGGGTCATCCCCTTATATATATGGGTTGACGCCTGGCGGCCTACAGAGTCCCGGCCGGCTCATAAAACGTGTCCGGCTCGGTGACTTCTTTTACATGCCTTTCTCTACCAGCCTTTCTTTACATAAGTCGGTTTACAATGTTGGGCCTAAAGCCACCTTTGGGCTTATGCCCTTTACAATTCTTAATACACTATCGCCTTGAATAATACTGGGCTTCTTTCCGTAACCCGCCATTGGGGTTGACCCGGCCCCTCCTGGGCGGGTCATACCTGGTAGCTATATCCCCAACAAAATAGTTGTATCGTATCAGTGATTCCCTACACACAAAAAAGGGTATCACTGAACATATTGGATCGCATCTTCACGAAGTGGTAGCTCAGGCTGCCTTATACAAAGTTTGCACCCAGTAATCGGAAATCCTATATAGAAGTAAAATGTACAAGGAATTGCATACCAGCACACCAATCCAATACCATTGGGCTCTGCTTTGTATACTGAAGAGTGATTCCCTACACACACAAAAGGGTATCATCGAACATATTGGATCGCATCTTCACCAAGTGGTAGCTCAGACTGCCTTGTACGAAGTTTGCACCAATTAATCGGAAATCCTATATAGAAGTAAAATGTACAAGGAATTGCATACCAGCACACCAATCCAATACCATTGGGCTCTGCTTTGTATGCTGAAGCTTATTGTTTGTGAGTGACTGAACGTATTACCATCAGCACTGGAGTGTATCCATATTCAAGCATGTGTATCTATTACACTTCAAATATAAAATTATCTACCATGCAAAAGAAAAGCTTGGATATAAAATTAGCTTCCATGCAAAAGAAAAACTTAGATATAAAATTAGCTTCCATGCAAAAGAAAAACTTAGCTTAAAGAAATTGTACTATAAAATGCCAGATATTGTACTATTTTGAAGATCTCTGGAGACGATATTTCCTTCCTTGGTCGTGTGTCTAAGTGTACAGATTAATTAGGTCATACCACTCAATAATAATCAAACAAATAGTGTAATCTGTAGGGTGGGAGGGAAGTGCCACTCACCGAAGCGTAGGAATGGCTCGGCTAATGACGACCTTGATAAACTGCAAATCACAATGTCAAATCACACACGGGATCAGCGCACTTTCCTGCACACTAATTGAAGTGTGCCCTTCGCTGTAGCATACAGTGGACACCAGGACGCGGATGGCTATTGTCATAACATTCAGATATCAAAATCCTTGAATGGCGACCTCCAATAGTCTTACTATCCTCCTTATTTCTGCATGTAAGCCAACACAAACAGGAACACCACGTCTAGTGATCCCTCTACCAGCTCAAAAGGTCATTCTTTGTCTCAGACCTCTATTGGAAGCCTGCCTCAGCTCGTCGATGCATCGGCTGATACTGTTGGTCGCCAGTGCTTCCGATGGCGCCTCCATCTTTTTGGCCAATAGAAATCTTCATCTCCGCTTCCCCCAAAAAGCTCACCGCCTATCAGCTAAGCTTCTGTGATGATGGTTATTGTGCTGCATAAAGGAAAAGTAAAATAGTTTGATAAACTTTTCGGTGCCAACAGAAGCAGATTCAACTGAATATCTTAAAGATGTGATATAAAAAACAAAGTAAATATTCATATTCTATGAAAGGTCAGTGCAATACGACTAATCTAGTAAAGTAATTTGGAATGTCGGCTTCACTAACTCTTTACCATCAACTAAATTGTGAGGAACCCATTTGTTTCACCAAAAATAGAAACCAAAACACTTTCAATCTATTAGATTAAGTAAACTAAATAGCCGGCCTAATCAAATATGTCCATCTATATCTATTTCGGATTCATCAAAGAACACACTTGATGCGGTTAGAAATGCTATGCGAAATAAGTTAGCAAACCGTCGTAAAAGAGATGGCTAATTTGATATATTATTCAGTAGAATATAATATAAATGGATGCAGTAGTCAACTTTTACCAAGTCTAACTGATAAGGTTTACTGTGAGACAAACCTGAATCCTTACAGCCGCAATTAAATTTTGCACAGCTGAATTATAATACTGGTAAAACAACTATACCACTATAAGTACTCTACCTAAAGGGTTGCAATGGAGAGAACATATACACTCGAGGATTCCTCAGAGAAAGATGCAAGGAAAAGGACTAAAATACTGGGGGTAATGAAAGTTCCAATGTATAAAAACTTTCCCTTCTCATGTTCTTTGGTAAACACATATCTTACTCGAGCAATAAAATTGTTCCTACAAAATCAAAGGTCTGAATCTTTTCCATTATTAGATGAACATACAAAAACTTGCCCTCAGGCAAGAACTGCTTCAGTGAACAGATAACTTCGAATAGTCAGCCATGAAAACAATAGAGAAAGGGAAGTAAGAAAATATAGAATTTTTTCTTAGGTAATTAAATTAAAAGGAAAATGATTCCACCAAAAGACAAAAGTGTTGTCGTCCCACATACTTTAACAAAATAACTGTTGCCACAAGTAGCAACACAGCCAGCAATTGCACAGCAGCAGCCCAACACACATATCAGGCAAGACATGCACCAACATCAAACAAAAAAGTAGGTTTGATGTTCATGTAAACGAAAAGGGCATTTCTTGAGATTTATTACCCCATAAGGGAGAGTGTAGCTGGCGAAGAACAGGGGCGGGGTCGTCATCCTCTCCACACATATGCACATGAAGCAGAGTGAAGCGATGGAGAACCGATAGGATAGGTCATGCTGGATCTGACAGGAGCAGGCGACGAAGACCAGCAGTGCAGCCAATGGTGGCGGAAACCTCCACACTCCCCTTGAGGGAGTCCTGGATTAGGGGGTGTCCGGATAGCCGGACTATAACCTTTGGCCGGACTCTCGGACTATGAAGATACAAGATTGAAGACTTCATCCCATGTCCAGATGGGATTTTCCTTGGCGTGGAAGGCAAGCTTGGCAATACGGATATCTAGATCTCCTCCCATTGTAATCGACTCTGTGTAACCCTAGCCCTCTCCGATGTCTATATAAACCGGAGGGTTTTAGTCCATAGGACGAACATACAATCGCCAATATTAATCAAGCAGGATGTAGGGTTTTACCTCCATCAAGAGGGCCCGAACCTGGGTAAAACATGTGTCCCCTGCCTCCTGTTACCATCCGGCCTAGACGCACAGTTCGGGACCCCCTACCCGAGATCCGCCGGTTTTGACACCGACATTGGTGCTTTCATTGAGAGTTCCTCTGTGTCGTCGCCATTGGGCTTGATGGCTCCTGCTATCATCGATAGCGATGCAGTCCAGGGTGAGACTTTTCTCCTCAGACAGATCTTCATGTTCGGCAGCTTTGCACTGCGGGCCAATTCGCTTGGCCATCTGGAGCAGATTGAAAGTTACGCCCCTGGCCACCAGGTCAGGTTTGGAAGCTTAAACTACACGGCCGATATCCGTCGAGATTTGATCTTCGACGGATTCGAGCCTCTGCCTTGTGCGCCACGCGGTCACGATGAGTATGACTTAGCTCTCCCATCGGACAGTGTTATGGAGATCGCACCGGCAGCCACTCCGACCCTCAATTCCAAGCCAGTTGCGCCTTCTGCGGATGGGTGGATGGACCCCACCACGGAGGCCTTACCCTCAGCGGTGATCGAGCCGATCATCGACCTTACCTTGCACGAGAGCCGTGTTGTTAAACTGCTGGATCCATCTCCGGCCACGGACCCCGAACCGCCTGCGCCCGTTCCTATCGAATCTGATTGGGCGCCGATCATGGAATTTACCTCCATGGATATTTTTTAGCACTTGCCCTTTGGCGACATACTGAACTCGTTAAGGTCTCTCTCCTTATCAGGAGGATCTTGTCTGAACTATGTCCGGCAGGACTGGGATGCGGATGACGAAGAAATTCGCGACCCACCCACCACCCACTTAGTAGCCACTGTCGATGACTTAAACGACATGCTCGACTTCGACTCCGAAAAAATCGACGGTATGGACGACGATGCGAGAGACAAAGAGGAACCACTGCCCATAGGGCACTGGACGTCCACCTCATCACACGATGTATACATTGTGGACACACCAAAGGAAAACGACGACGAGGAACGGAAGGACGCAACGAAGGGTTGTCCCCTCGAGAAGCAATCAAAGAGGCGGCGTAAGCGCCGCCCCAAATCCCACCTTGACAGAAATAATGATCATATAGACCCAGCGTTAGAGTAGGGCAAACCACTGTCGGACCACGGCAACGCGGAGAATCAAACCGAACAAACCAACTCTGTCAAGGATAATAGTCCGGAGGACATAACACCGGACAGACGCCCGGAGCAACAAAATGCCCATCAAAGGCTTGTTGCCACCGCGAGGAGTCTAAAAAGGCAGAAGTAAAGGCTCAAGGCGGTGCAAGACACACTCCAAATCAGATGGAGTAAAGTACTCGACACAGGAGCGAAGTATGGCGGTAATCGCCTCACCAAGAGCTACCCGAAGCAGAAGTTGCTACCTGAATTTGATGAGGAGGCCTTAGATCCCCCGCAACCAAAAATTAAAATGGCTACCCGGCCGGATAGACGACCTCACGGCCAACATGGAGCAGCAAGCAATGCCGCACAGAAGCCAATACGCGATCCACGCAAGTGCTCGCATCAAAAGGACGGAGCAACTAGATCCATCTATGGACCGCGCAAGCGCACTCCAGCACACGATGCAACACACCAAACATCCGAACACCACGGCACGCCTAGATACAGGGGCACCGCACACCCCCTATGTTTCACCGATGAGGTGCTGAACCATGAATTTCTAGAGGGATTCAAACCCGTAAAAATAGAGGCATACGACGGAACAACAGACCCTGGGGTCTGGATGAGGACTATATCCTCCACATCCATATGGCTCGAGGAGACAATCTCCACGCCATTAAGTACTTACCCCTCAAACTTAAAGGGACAGCTCGGCACTGGCTTAAAAGCCTCCCCGAAAACTCCATTGGAAGCTGGGAAGAGTTCGAAGACGCTTTTCGGGCAAATTTTCAAGGGACTTATGTCCAACCTCCGGACGCGGACGATTTGAGTCATATAACTCAACAGCCCGGAGAGTCAGCCCGAAAGCTTTGGAACATGTTTCTTACTAAAAAGGACCAAATAGTCGACTGTCCGGACACCGAAGCCTTGGCATCTTTTAAGCATAGCGTCCATGACGAATGGCTTGCCAGACACCTCGGCCAAGAAAAGCCGAGAACAATGGCAGCATTAACAAGCCTCATGACCCGCTTTTGCGTGGGTGAGGATAGCTAGCTAGCCAGATGCAGCACCAGCGACCCCAGTACATCCAAAGCTAGAGATGGAAACGGGAAATCACAGCGCAACAACAATAACAAACGCCGGAATAAAGAAGACAGCACGAAGAGCACGGCAGTAAACGCCGGATTCAAAAGCTCTCGGCCAAGTCAGCAAAAGCCTCCTTCTAAAGGCGCCAGAGACGAACTGTCCAGCCTAAACAAAATTCTGGACCAAGTATGTCAGATCCATAGCACCCCTGGTAAACCCGCTAATCATACCCACAGAGAATGTTGGGTCTTCAAGCAGTCCGGCAAGCTCAACACCATACACAAGGGGGAGGACACACCAAGCGAAGACGAGGATGAGCCTCTCAAGCAAGACACTGGGGAACAAAAGAAGTTTCCACCAGAAGTCAAAACAGTCAACGTGTTACACGTGATCAAGGGAAGCAAAGCGGCACTCCCAGAGAGACATGCCCAAGGGCCTATCATAGCGAAGTCCTACCACTGGTCGTCTCAAACGATCACTTTCAACCATCGTGATTACTCAGCAAGTATCCGACGTGCAGGATGGGCTGCCCTGGTATTAGACCAAATAATTAACGGATACCACTTTACACGAGTCCTGATGGACGGTGGCAGCAGTTTAAACCTGATATACCAGGATACAATCCGCGAAATGGGGATAGACCCAACAAAAATCCGCCATAGCAACACTACCTTTAAAGGAGTAACGCCAGGCCCAGGGGCTCACTGCATGGGCTCACTGCTACTAAAAGTTATATTTGGCTTCCCCGATAACTTCCGTAGCGAACATTTAACATTCCACATTGCTCCGTTCAAAAGTGGTTATCAAGCACTACTTGGACGCGAAGCTTTTACTCGCTTTAATGCAATACCGCATTACGCTTCCCTCACGCTCAAGATGCCCGGTCCACGTGGCATCATTACAGTGAACGGAAATATTGAGCGATCTTTGCGCGCCAAAAAGAATGTGATTGCCTTAGCAGCCGCACACTAAAAATGGCCTCACCAATTAAAGCATTCGATAGGTCGTCAAGACCACGGACACGGTTAGACGAGTCCGGCGCAGCTATATGTAATTCATACCGGATTGAGGGCCACACCCCTATTACAAATACAAGGGGCTCAAAGCGCGCAGACAAGTGGCAATTTTTTACTCATTTTTAATTATACATGGTTTCTTTAAAAAATCAACTTTTTGCATGACAACTTTTTCACCTAAGTTCCTCTCTTTTATAGATGACCATCGTGCTACACCCGTCCAGGATACGGCACAACGGAGACACAGGTGCAGACGTGCAGCAGGGACCTGCTCCAAGGATTCTTTTTAGATTAATACACTGCGTAAACCTTTTTTACTGTCTCTTGTTGATACACATCCCTCGAATTCTCAGCACAATTGAGAAGGATGCCGACGTCTTGGCATGTGGCCACGTCAGAATAATGCACGTACCTGGACACAAGGGGCTTCTTACAAAGGGCACTATTTAGGCCCGATTTATACCATAAAGACTGAATACCTTAGGGAGTGTTCGGCGTCGCGAGTTTGGCCTTATATGCATCAGCTCCGAATCATTGTCTTTGGTCAAATGTTGGGTTTGTCCGGCTCCTGTGTTTTGGGGACTTACGTTCTGCTCTATCGGCTAAGGCAGCACCAGGAGAACTACTGTGATTGTGCCCTGGTTCATCCGGACAAGAACCTCAGTAGAGAAAGCCGAAAACTGACTGTCATGATATAGCGTGAGACTGGTCAACCACTCAATGTCCTATCGGAATGTTAGAATTCCTCCACCTTAACGAAGGGACGTTTCCCGGCCAGGCATGTACGCACCCCAAGATCGGGAGAGTGCGAAGCCACCAGGGGCTATCTAGTAGCCCCACTGTCAAACTCATATGGCTATGTGAAAGTGTTAAAGCTTATAGTCTGGTTGCCTCGTTCGCTGCGCTATGACCTCCTTAATAGGACCAAGACGTTGGGTTAAGTGTGACCACGCGTTTTTTGCGAGCACCTCCGCATTATATGCGTGAGGGTTGAAGCCGACGACTGCAATCTTTCAGGTTATATACATATACTAGATCATTGTTGGCACGCGTTGCTGCGCCCATCTATTTTGATGTTTTCTTGGCAGAGAGATATATTTTTTTGTAAATGGGAGAAAGAGAAAAATAATTAAAAAATACACCTGAAAAACACTGGTGGTACTAAAGATCAAATACCACAGCTGACGGAAATGCTGGCCACTTCAGTAAGTATTCCTTTTACTCGATTTTTGCAAGCATATTCCAGAGTGCAGACCACAAATAGATGTTATGGAACCAGAAATAAATCACATTGTTGTAATGTATGAAGAATTTTTTTTAATAATATTCATCGATATAACCTAACATGCAAGGTTATATACGGCTGGAGCAATGGATAATACTGAGTAAGTGAATCCTTGCTGCTGTGTTAGCCGATGTAGCAGAGGTCCTTACCACATTCAAGTCCTCTCAATTCTGCACAAGACAGAGAAAGCATGCTTAGTCATCTCCATTTTGAAATTTTAGCCTACTGATCTATCTAAAATGTAGAAACAGAAGTCAATACCTGCTCGTCGACCGTCGCAAGATCATGTGAGAGGAGATCCGTTGGGGACAAAGAAGATCAGGCAGCGTAGCAGTACCTCAGTTTCCTGTGTTTCTCTCCAGGAACATAATTTAAGACCAGAATGATATTCAAATATCCGAGGGGATCAAGTGCGGGAGGGAGACAACGTGCTCGAGGAGATTCAGCTGCGGCAAGGCACCCAAAGGAATCCAACTCTTGATGGTATCCAGTCGATCAAGCCAAGATGCGTGATGCAGGTGAATCGGGGGGAGGTCAATCCAGCCGACCATGGTAATCCGCCTGCGAGGTAGAGGGTCACCTTGAGCATCGGACAATTTCCGAAAATCAAGGACGTATATAACCATCACAACACGACCTTAATGGTGACTGATGTGCGCCACTCGCCGGCGACGGATAATTGCAGGATAATTGTACACCAGGTATGTTGGATAGGATATAACTCATCCACTCAAACTTCCTTCATATCTCCTAATAATATACATAATTGAGAAAGTTACCAGCTCTTTTGGAACATTTATCCTCTTTCTTAAACTACACTATTGTGTGTCGCAAAGGACATAGTAAATGAATATTTATATTGGAATCTCACACTACATTTGCAAGGCACACAGAATTGTTTGTACGGCCAACTACATATACATAATAAAAAAAGGAGCCACTGAAATGTTCTTGGAATCTAATGGAATCATCAATCCGTACATCTCTATCACTAATTTGTATTCTTGTCATCATTGAGTTTAGATGTATTCTTCAGCTTCTAACTGATAGAAACAAACATTGTTCTTTCACATCGTACAACTCCACCAAATGTACTAATCTAATTATTTGCCTCAAGCAATTGGGAGCAATGAATACCAGAATTGTCATATTATATAGAACTGCAAGTGATATCCAACAATCATTTTTGATGAACAAAATGATAGGAGAGCGGCTGAATCTATGCGAATAACCTGAAGTGGCGGAGTGGCATCAAGCTGACGCAAGCACATGTCTTTTGTGTTCCAAGCCTCGGCCTCCTCCAAATCTCCCTTGAGGCTAGTGGCGCACTGAATCTAAGCATCAGACAGTGTCTCATATACAGAAGCGATTGAACTAAACCTGGCGGTGACGTGCATGAGTGGTTGCAGCTAGGAGCAACGGTGACGGGGAAGATGAGACGTCGCACATCTGCTACCGGCGGGATCCTATTGAACATCGCATCCTCACACGCGTCGCCTCGGGTCGTTCCCCTCCTGCACCGGATCACTGGCAAGCATCGCCTCGGATTGATCCCCACCCGCGTCGGAATCCCTCGCGAGGCTCGACTTAGGATAGATGGAAGAAGAACACCCGAAGTTTGAGGGAGGCGAGGAGATGCCGTCGTGGGTGGCGGCGGGGAAATGAGGGGGCGTCGTGAGGAGCGAAGGGACGTGTTGTTTTGCTATTTTATTGTCTTCGCTGAAGCGGGCTTCGTTGCATTGGGCCGAGTAGAAAACTGGCCCGATTAACCCCTGGGCTCCAAAATAGCTACGGGAGTAGCTACCCTTAGGACGTTACGCCCAGTTCGCGGCTAACATAGCGCTAATCCAACGGCTGACCTTGCTAATGCCCTGAGATGGCAGGAAAACTGCTCAGTTATAATGTCTTTAAATACATAAACGACCGCACAGGAGGCATCATATTACTTTCCGGCAAAAGTATAAATACAGCCTTACTATATTTCATAAAAACATTGTGTTTACAATGGCAATACATGTCACTCAAACATAATATTCTTCAAGCACTGGGACTCTATCAAACGAGCACCCTCAAGAACCTCTTCAAAATAGTGCTCGGCAGCTACTCGGCCTATGGCCGAACCTTGCGCCGCAACAGTGGTAGCATCCATCTCCACCCAGTACGCCTTGACACGGGCAAAGGCCATCCGCGAGCCTTCTATGCACGCCGACCTCTTCATCGCGTTGATGCGCGGCACCGCACCAAGGAACTGCTGCACTAAGCTGAAATAGCTGTTTGGCTTCGGCTTCTCCGGCCAAAAATGATCTACAATGTACCTCATGGCGAGCCCGGACAACCTATTAAGTTCGGCCCATTCGGCTAGCTGATCAGTCAAGGGAAGCGGACGCTCTGGAACGTTAAATTGCGACTAGAACAGCTTGTGTAATTCATGATCTGACTGATCTCGGAAGTATTCGACCGCATCGCCAATGCTTGCCGCCAAATCCATATATGCGTCTGCCGAACTCCACAGCCGATCCAGAGGGGCATACCGCGGATCTTCGAACTCCCTCTACAGTAGAAAGTGCTTCCCAGCCACAATATCCCTGGCTTCCCGCAGCTCCTCCTTCTTCGCCCTCATAGCAGAGCGAGTGTCTTTGGTCGCCATCATGGCCTTCTCAAGGTCCGTTGACTTCACTCGGTTCTCTTCTTCAAGGAACTGGCAACGGTCGGCAGTGCCTTTTAATTCTACGGCCATCTTGGCCATCTTTTCTTTGCTTTCGCAATGGTCGGCCTTCTCGACTCTTAACTCTTCGGCCACCTTCAAAGCAGCCGCATTACTAACCCTCGCTTGTTCCTTGGCTCGGGCGAGTTCCGCCCGAAGGATCTCCACGGTGGCAGCTCCATCTGCAGTCACAATATACTAAAGATACTGGAATCATGCTGCTCTTATTATATGACATTCACCAGAAAACATTACTTACCCTGTGATTCGTCAAGCCACTTGTTAACCAGCTCAATGTCGGCGTCTGCCGCATCCAGTTCCCGTTTTAATTCGGCAAACTCACTAGTCCGGCTACCCACCGGAGCTTCCACCACCTGCACATAAAGGCAGTCTGGTTATTGCCTGGGACTATGATCCTCTGTTCACCGCCGTTCTCGACGAAAACTAGAGTCTCAGGGGCTACTATCTACACAGGGCACACCTAACATGTGCGGTACTATCAAATATCATTTCATATACCTCAAAGCCTGTCAGTAGACTCATAAAGGCTTCATGTAATCCGCTTTCGGCGGACAAAATCCTTTCCATCACCGTACCCATTAGCGTACGGTGTTCTTCTGAGTTGGCCGCTCGCTCCAACAGCTCCCTCAGAACGTCCGACCGCATACCAGACGGTGTCGGACTCTTTTGTTTGCTCTCTTCTAGAGCCGGACGTTGGGGACTTCGGGTGACTATGGGATTACCTTCTGGCCTCACCGGATCCGGAGAGGCCCTCCGTGACGACACTTCGGGGTCGCCCGCTTCTTGAGTGGAGGAGTCCGGGGGAGGCGTTTCGCTCTCCATCATCTCCGGAAGAAGATCCCCCGAAAACGAGCTCAGCTGAGAAGGGCTAAGACCCGAACTACAAGATATATGCGGCGGTTATTCTCCTCGGAGGAAAGGCAGTATACCTTCACTATTAAAGTATTTTTTTGAATCACTTACGACTCGTTGGAGGGCTGATCCTCCCGCGGACTTTGTGCGGCAAGAGCACCCCTCGAGGCAGGACCCTCTGTTGGAGAGTTCTTCTCTTGTTTGGAGGCCTCGGCTTCCAGATCCTCAGAAGCAGTCCTCTTCCACCCCCGGTTATCCTCCTTTATGGAGGCGCTCATTCCCTCGGTTGGAACTGGCAGCGACGGGGCCCGCTTTCGCCCATATTATTCCCCCATGTATCTTCCTTCGAGGGCTCCGGGCAAGGTGCGAGCTCGAGCATCTTTTCCAGCACCGGATTTTCCGAACCCTCAAAGAGGGGGCCGAACACCGAATCATCTTCACTTTTGTTAGCCAGTCCTGGTCAAAGAGCGATTTCTCAGAGATGACGTCATGATGAATAAAAGACGGTGTGTTCGGTTAGAGGATTACTTACTTGTTCGGCGGCTCGGTTACTGCTTAGGCCCACGTCCTCGGTAGTATCCGGACACTCTATTTGAGGTCCGAAGAATGACTTGTACATTTCCTCATGCGTCAGGCCGGGGAAACTTTGAATAGCACATGGTCCTTCTGGTTTGAACTCCCATAAGCGAAGGGGCCGGCGTTTGCAGGGCTGGACTCGACGAACCAGCATAACTTGCACTACCACAACCAAATTAAAATCTCCCTCGAAGAGATCTTGAATGCGGCTTTGTAGTATAGGCACGTCCTTGGCTGGACCCCAGCTCAGTCCTCTGCTAATCCATGACATCATTTGTGGTGGGGGCCTGAGCGGAAAGCGGGGGCAGCTGCCCACTTGGCACTTCTGGGAGCCGTGATGTAAAACCACTCCCGTTGCCATAATCCGGACACCTCTGGAAAGGAACCTTTCGGCCACGGAACTCCTGCCATCTTGCTTATTGACGCGCCTCTGCATGCTGCATGTTGCCCCTCGATCATCTTCGGCTTCACTTCAAAGGTCTTGAGCCACAGGCCGAAGTGAGGGGTAATGCGGAGGAAGGCCTCACACACGAAAATAAATGTCGAGATGTGGAGAAAGGAGTCCGGAGCTAGATCATGGAAATCTAGCCCGTAATAGAACATCAAACCCCTACGAAGGGGTCTAGAGTAAGGCCTAGGCCTCGGAGGAAGTGGGAGACGAACACGACGTTCTCATTGGGTTCGAGAGTGGGGACGACCGGCCCTCGAGCAGGCAGCCGATGCGAAACCTCGGCGGTCAAGTATCTGGCCTCCCTCAACTTCTTGATATCCTCTTCCGTGACGGAGGAGGGCATCCATCGGCCTTGAAGGCTGGATCCGGACATGATTGAAGATCCGGAGCACCTGACCTAGGCTTTGGGTGTTAGAACTCGAGGCGGGGGACGGGTTCGATTGAGCATGAGAGGGAAAAAGCGAAAACCTTGTCCCTTTATAAAGAGCGTGAATATCAAGCGTCCTCACCGTGGCCATTTGGACTTGCCTATAATCTAGGAGTCCTAGACACGGTTGGCTTACCCATGATTGTATTAATGAGAATCGTGTAATTGGGGGAACACGATCTCTGCTTTGACAAGACGTGTCAAGAAACCGCCTCGTGTTATGTGTGGAGCTGGTTGAATAAAAATGGTTCGAATAAGCACCGGTCCATGGCATAATGTCATGTTGCCAAAACATGTCGGCAGCTTAAGATTTGTGTAAATATTATTCTCTCTACGACAGTATGTGGAACTTATTTTGCAGAGCCGGACACTATCCTTGTGTTCAAAATCTTCTATGAAGTATTCGGAGGAGGAACCTGCCTTGCAATGCCGAAGACAATCTGCGCACCAGACTCGTCGTCATTGAAGCCTGGTTCAGGGGCTACTGAGGGAGTCCTGGATAAGGGGGTGTCCGGATAGCTGGACTATAACCTTTGGCCGGACTCTCGGACTATGAAGATACAAGATTGAATACTTCGTCCCGTGTCTGGATGGGACTTTCCTTGGCGTGGAAGGCAAGCTTGGCAATACGGATATGTAGATCTCCTCCCATTGTAACCGACTATGTGTAACCCTAGCCCTCTCCAGTGTCTATATAAACTGGAGGGTTTTAGTCCATAGGACGAACATACAATCATACCATAGGCTAGCTTCTAGGGTTTAGCCTCTTTGATCTCGTGGTAGATCTACTCTTGTACTACCCATATCATCAATATTAATCATGCAGGACGTAGGGTTTTACCTCCATCAAGAGGGCCCGAACCTGGGTAAAACATTGTGTCCCGTGCCTCTTGTTACCATCCGGCCTAGACGCACAGTTCGGGACCCCCTACCCGAGATCCACCGGTTTTGACACCGACACCCCTCCTCCTTGAGCTCTTAAACTGTGACTTCCTTGGTCAGCTCCAAACCTGCATTGAGCAGAATATCTCAGCAAAATGCAATAATGTACTCCTTTAACTCAAGCAAGGAGAGAAAAAGAATATGTTCCATCAATGTTATTCTAATTTGATATTAATAAGAAATAATGTCAGAAGTACATCGATACTTGATTTTGTTTTCTTAGCTAGGGTCTCTGTGTAGGTTGTAGAAGATGTATTAAGGAACTGAAACAAATCAAGTCTGCATTTTTGTGCCGGCTGGAGACCTACTACTTTTGTATCTTGTTGTATACAATTCAAATGATGTAGAAATTATGAACTTGAGACTGAGACACCATGTAGTAGGTTGGACATTGTTTAACATCAAACACATATTGAGGACTTACAACAATCTCTTGTGACAGGGCCACTAACATCAATGGGGGAGTAATGCAACAGAAGTTCTATGCAATGAGATTAATATAAATTAATAGAATTATAAAAAGCAAGGCAGCAGACCTCTTTCGAGAAGGCTAATGTTTATTTCTTAACTGAGGTACTAAAACCACACAAAAACTTATAAATACTAATTCTAAAGAGTGAACAATATGAGATCGGTCTCCCTAGAATTAGTACATACTACACAATGCGTTGACAGTATATAGAAAACAAAGACATGTGCATAATCTAGAAGACAACCATGCTAGCATATTCATGAGGCAGGGTAGACAACATATGAAATCTAAAATTGCATCATTGTACTGTTTAGGCTGTCCTTTCCCTTTTATACCACGTCTTTGGTTCAACATGTTCCTCTGCATTTTCACTTGAACAACTTTCTGTTGGACCAAAAGACAATACCACCAATGCCAATTACCAAGATGACAATAAATAAAAATTGGTAGCGACCTGTGAGAGTTTAGCCAACATATTCTGTAGCTGATGGTCCATCTTTGCAAGTAAAAATTCAGAATAGAGGTGTGTATTTGTCAGCGGCTCGTCTAACCTGCAGAATCGTGCATCATTCTATCATTCCCTTGCTTATAGAAGCACTACTCACTGGACCACTCAACAATCACACAATTAAACTGCCCATGTAAGATTTACCACGCAATTTAATTAGCAAGATGAGTGTCCTCAACTAAAAGTGCATATATTGGTTCAAAAGGGAAGTGTGATAACTGAATTAATCAAGTAGATGTTGAGGTTAATGTACATGTGTATTCCTACCTGAGACTCTTGTAGGATTTGGGGAAGCTTTTTGGTGAACCACTCGTCAAAGTCCTCCTGGAATAACGGTGTTTGGGTGGAGAGGATCTGGAGGATCTTGGCTGGCATGGGGCAGCTGTTGTACTCCTCGATGAGGCGTCGTATGGCAGGAGGCCCGGTCGGAATCTGGCCTGGGTGGATCCATTTCCGGCAGATTTGGCGTGGAGGCGGCCGGATCCAGCGAGATTGAGAGCTGGCGGCGCCAGGGCCCTCGTGGAGGTCCCTGTTCAGCGAGAAAGAGGGAGAGATGTGAGACGAGATCGAGAGGAGGGAGGAGAAGGCAGAGGGGCGAGGCGGCGGAGTGACCGGAGGTCCTGCGGTGAAGATCGCCAGCGGCGGGGCATGGCGGAGGTGTGGATCGCCGGTGACACGACTTGTGGGCGCGAGGGGAGAGAGGGCAAGAGGGAGCTGCGGGCGGTGGTGCGGTTCAGGCCCAGGAGGGTTTACAGGGTTATTTTTGTAAAAGTGAAACGTTTTTTCAGAGTGCCACTAAAATAGGGAGTGCGGCTTGATTTCACATAAACTCAGGGGCATTTTTTCAAAACTACCACGATGACGGACGACCAGAAGTAATCACTGGTTTATTAGTATAATTTTCATATCATTCGGTCGTGCAAGTGAAAGGCAATAATGACGACATTCGATGAACTGGCCATGGCAGAGAGAAACTCGTATGAACTCGACTTCTTCTTTTTGTGTAAATATGTTTAACCTAGTACCCATGATTCAGCCCATTATGATTAAACATCTTCGCAATGACAATTAAAGATTATAGTTTCTCATGACATGCATAAGTAGCTGGTAGTTGATAATGATTTATCATGGATATCAACATTGCGTTAAAATGATTGTGATGTAGTATGATGATATGGTATCCTCCTCTGAATGTTCAAGTGGCTTGACTTGGTACATGTTCATGCATGTAGTTGAATCAAAACCAACATAGCCTCTATGATATTTATGTTCATGGTGATCATATCCTACTCATGCTAGTGTCCAATGTTACTAATGCATAATGCATGGTCATGATCGTTGTTGCTCTCTAGATGGCCGCTTCTCAATCTAAATTGCTAGCCTTAGCCTGTACTAAGTGGGGATTCTGCTTGTACATCAAAAACCTTGAAACCAAGTTATTCCAGATGAGTCCACCATACCTACCTATATGCGGTATTACCCTGCCCTCCTAAGTAAATTTGCATGTGCTACCTCTAAAAACTTCTAAAAAATTAGCCATTTTGTGTTCCTGGATCGTTCATGGAACAACAGGAGGTGGTCGGTATCTTCCATGCTAAGCGGATTATTCTCAGGTCGAGTGTTTATTCACTCACCATTGCACGAGAAAAGGGCGGTAATAGGGATGCCCAGTCCCAAACTGCAAAATACAAAAAGAGTTAATCGCTCGAATAATCAAACAAAAACTCCCAATGGAGTCAAAACCTTTACTTTTATCGCTTGGGAACCGCCACTAGCATGTTTAGCATGGGAGATATTGATAACTGATGGTCGTGAAGTAAATGAGAAGGGTGCATGTCTCAAAATATCATTTACCTCTGTTTTAAAAATTGAACTCTGGCACCTCTGCAAATCACTGCTTCCCTCTGTGAAGGGACTATTTATTTACTTTTATGTTGTGTCATCACCTTATAAAATAAGCGCCACAAACTGAGAAGAGCACAGTTGTCATGATTTATGCATTGTGTGTAGCTAATCTTGGGTGCATCATAACTAGATCTTTTCTACCATGAATTACAATGTTTAGTCGCTGCTTGAACTTTGGAGGTGCTCTGCATTTATGTTTTGCAGTCTCAGAAAGGGCTAGCGAGATACCACTATTGTCATATTATATCATGGTTGTTTTGACAATGTGTTGCCGTTTGAGATGTCTTATTATTGCTCGCTAGCTGATTATGTCATTGATATGAGTCATTATAATCTTCAAGAGTTATTGTCGACATGGTTAGTTATAATGTTGGCTGAAAACATGGGTGTTGTTTAAGCTTATTTATGCAAACAAGAGCAAAACAATTCGTAAAACTTTTTCTTTTTCACTTTCAGTTTATCAACTAAATTGCTTGAGGACAAGCAAAGGTTTAAGCTTGGGGGAGTTGATACATAACCAACGTATCTACTTTTCCTAACACTTTTCCTCTTGTTTTGGACTCTAATTTACATGATTTGAATGAAACTAACCCCGGACTGACGCTGTTTTCAGGAGAACTACCATAGTGTTGTTTTTGTGCAGAAATAGAAGTTCTCGGAATGGAACGAAACTTTGCGAGGAATTTTTATATAATATATAAGAATTTCTAGAGCCAAGACCTACCGAAGAGGGGCTCTTGGGTGGGCACAACCCACTAGGGTGCGCCTCCCTCTCCTAGCGCGCCCAAGTGGGCTGTCCCCTCCTGGTGGCACCGCTGGCCCTCAAACCAACGCTATAAAATCCTTTTTCGGAGAAAAAAAATCAGGGAGAAAGAATTATCGCAATCCACGAGACGGAGCCGCCGCTAAGCCCTGTTCTTCCTCGGGAGGGCAGATCTGGAGTCCGTTTGGGGCTCCGAAGAGGGGGGTCTTTGTTCTTCATCATCACCAACCCTTCTCCATTGCCAATTCCATGATGCTCCCCACCGGAAGTGAGTAATTCCTTCGAGTATGATATTGGAGCTTGGGATTGGAACTGCTAGCTAATCCTTCTGCAGGAGATGGAACACTACATCCTGATATGCACCTAATCCGTGTGGATGAAGTTTGTGGATTATTTAAGCTTGTATGTTTACCTAGAGATGAAGTTAATAAGAAGGTTTTACCTTTATATTTGGGGGCAAAAGCATTGACATGGTTAGGCTATGTGACGGTATTGGATCTTGGGATTGGAATCAATTGAAATTGGAATTTCATCAATAGTTTTATCCTATGCATCTAGTTCACCATGACCGGAATTACATATATAGTTTTTGGCCTCGTGAATGAGAAAGTATCGCTCAAGCTTGGGGGAGGCTTAAATACATGATGTATACATGCCCCAATCATGAGCTCTCGAAGGAAATTATCTTACATAATTTTTATGCTCGGCTTTCTCATGATAATCAAACCATGCTTTATTCTTCTTCGATTGGCTCTTTTAGGAGTCATCAAAAGTTTTACCCAATGCATCTAGTTCATCGTGACCGGAATTATATATATAGTTTTGGGCCTCGTGAAGGAGAAAGTATCACTCAAGCTTGGGGGAGGCTTAAATACATGATGTATACATGCCCCAATCATGAGCTCTCGAAGGAAATTACCTTACAGAATTTTTATGCTCGTCTTTCTCATGATAATCAAACCATGCTTTATTCTTCTTTGATTGGCTCTTTTAGGAAAGAAACTATTTAATTTAGGTGGGACCTTCTTGAAAGAATTAAACGCAACTTTGAAGATTAGGAACTTGACAAAGGTAATGAGTCAGGTATAACGCTTAAGTTCTATTGTGTTAAATCTTTTATGGATACCGATGCTTTTCAAAAGTTTAGCACTATATATGGACTTAACTCTGAGATGGTAGCCTCTTTTTGTGAATCATTTTCTACTCATGTTGATCTCTGTAAGGAGAAGTTGTTTAAATATCACGCCCTATTAAAGAAAAGATTGACGAGCTAGTCATAGTTAAAGATGAAACTATTATTTACAATGTTGATCCAGCTATGCCTACTACTTACATAGAAAAACCACCTTTCCCTGTTAGGATAAAGGAACATGCTAAGGTTTCGACCATGGTCAACAAAAGTAATATTAGAGCACCTAGACCCTCTGAATAAATTAAAGTAGAACCTAGTGTTTCTATGGTTAAAGATGTCTTGGTTGATAATATTGATGGGCATGTTATTTATTTCTGCAATGAAGCTGCTAGAATTGCCAAAGCAGACATTAAAGATAAGAATAAACCCATTGTTGGCATGCATGTTCTCTCAGTTAAAATAGTAGATCATTGTTATCATGGCTTACATGATATGGCCGCTAGTGTTACTACTATTCATTTTACTTTATACCAAGAAATTATGAATGATATTGCACCTGCTGAAATAGAAGATATCGATGTTACCATTAAACTTGCTAATAGAGATACTATCACACCACTTGGAATTATTAGAGATGTGGAAGTCTTGTGTGGGATGATAAGATAACCTACTGATTTTCTAGTTCTTGGTTCTCCACAAGATGACTTTTGTCCCATTATATTTGGTAGACCTTTCTTGCACAGTGTTAATGCTAAGATAGATTCCAAGAAAGAAACTATCAGTGTTAATTTTGGTGATGTATCTCAGGAGTGTAATTTCTCTAAGTTTCATAGGCAACCTAGATACGTCTCCAATGTATCTATAATTTTTTATTGTTCCATGCTATTATGTTATCTATTTTGGATGTTTTATATGCATTAATATGATATTTTATACTATTTTGGGACTAACCTATTAACTTAGAGCCCAGTGCCGGTTTTCTGTTTTTTCCTTGTTTTTGAGATTCGCGGAAAAGAAATACCAAACGGAATAAAACCTTCGCGATGATTTTTCTTGGACAAGAAGACACTTGTTGAACTTGGACTCCAAGTCGGAAGAGCTTGGAGTAGACGACAAGCCATAGGGGGCGCCCTAGGGGGGCACCCCCGCCTTGTGGCCTATGGAACACCTCCTGACCTAATTCTTCGTCCTATATATTCACATATATTCCCAACCCTCCAGAGGCATCCACGAAAACACTTTTCCATCGCCGCAACCTTATGTACCCGTGAGATCCCATCTAGGGACCTTTTCCGGCACCCTGCCGGAGGGGGATTTGATCACGGAGGGCTTCTACATCAACTCTATTGCCATTCCAATGAAGCGTGAGTAGTTTACCTCAGACCTACGGGTCCATAGCTAGTAGCTAGATGGCTTCTTCTCTCTCTCTCTCTTTGATTCTCAATACCATGTTCTCCTCGATGTTCTTGGAGATCTATCCGATGTAATATTGTTTTGCGGTGTGTTTGTCAAGATCTGATGAATTGTGGAATTATGATCAGCTTATCTATGAATATTATTTGAATCTTATCTGAATTCTTATACGCATGATTTTGTATCTTGGTAATTCACTTCAAACTATTGGTTTAGTTTGGCCAACTAGATTGGTTTTTCTTGCAATGGGAGAAGTACTTAGCTTTGGGTTCAATCTTGCGGTGTCCTTTCCCAGTGACAGTAGGGCAGCAATGCACGTATTGTATTGTTGCGATCAAGGATAAATATATGGGGTTTTCATCATATTGCTTGAGTTAATTCCTCTACATCAGGTCATCTTACTTAATGCATTACTCTATTCTTCATGAAGTTAATACTCTAGATGCAGGAATGAATCGGTCGATGTGCAGAGTAATATTAGTAGATGCAGAATCGTTTCGGTCTACTTGACATGGACGTGATGCCTATATTCATGATCATTGCCTTAGATATCGCCATACCTTTGTGCTTTTCTATCAATTGCTCGGCAGTAATTTGTTCACCCACCATATTTTTTGCTATCATGAGAGAAGCCTCTAGTGAAACCTATGGCCCCGGGTCTATTTTCCATCATACAAGTTTTCGGTCTACAATTTTAGTTTCCGATCTACTATTTTGCAATCTTTTACTTTCCGATATATAAATCAAAAGTACCAAAAATATTTACTTTACCGTTTATTTATCTCCACCAGATCTCACTTTTGCAAGTAACCATGAAGGGATTGACAACCCCTTTATCGCGTTGGGTGCAAGTTGTTTGATTGTTTGTGCAGGTATTAGGTGATTTGTGCATTGTCTCTTACTGGATTGATACCTTGGTTCTCAAACTAAGGGAAATACTTATCTCTCCTTTGCTCCTTCACCCTTTCCTCTTCAAGGGAAAAACCAACGCAAGCTCAAGAAGTAGAAAACCTCATGATAAAGAATTTCCTAGTAAAGATGAAATAATTTGTTTTGCTTCTATTGTCGTTCCTCCTATAGATCCACTGGAACAATATTTGCTTGACTATGAAAATTATATGCACTTGCATGAAATAAATGAAATAAATAGAATGTTCTTTGATAAAAAAATCCTATTCTTCAACATAATTTTCCTGTTGAAACTCTAGGAGGCCCTCCTCTACCTAAGGGTGATCCTGTGTTTGAATTGAAACAATTACCTGATACTTTGAAATATGCTTATCTTGATGTGAAGAAGATATATCCTGTTATTATTAGTGCTAATTAACCTTACAGAGCATGAAGAAAAATGAATATTAAAAACTCTGAGGAAGCACCGAGCTGCTATTGGATATACTGTTGACGATATTAAGTGCATCGGTCCCACTCTTTGTCAGCACAAGATTAATATGGAACCCGATGCTAAACCAGTTGTTGATCATTAGCGATGATTAAATCCTAAGATGAAGGAAATGGTAAGAACTGAAATACTAAAACTTTTGGAAGTAGGTATATTTATCCTATAGCTGATAGCAGATGGGTAAGTCTTGTTCATTATGTCCTTAAGAAAGGAAGTATTACTGTTGTTCCTAATGATAAAAATGAACTTATCCCACAAAGAATTGTGACTGGTTATAGAATGGTAATTGATTTCAGAAAATTAAACAAAGCCACTACAAATGATCATTACCCTTTGCCTTTTATTGATCAAATGTTAGATAGATTACCTAAGCACACACACTTCTGCATTCTTGATGGATATTCTGGTTTCCCTCAAATACCTGTATCACAACCTGATCAAGAGAAACCCACTCTTACTTGCCCTTTTGGAACTTATGCTTATAGACATATGCCTTTTTGTTTATGCAATGCACCTGCTACCTTTCAAAGATGTATGACTGCTATATTCTCATACTTTTTTGAAAAGATTATTGAGGTTTCATGGATGACTTCTCCATTTACCGAACTTCTTTTTTGATTGCTTAAGCAACCATGATCGAGTTTTGTAGAGATGTGAACAAACTAATCTTGTCTTGAATTGTGAGAAGTGCCACTTTATGGTGAATGAAGGTATTGTCTTGGGGCACAAAATTTCTGAACGAGGTATTGAGGTGGATAAAGCCAAAGTTGATGCAATTGAGAAAATTCCATGTCCTAAAGATATTAAAGGTATAAGAAGTTTTCTTGGTCATGCTAGTTTCTGTAGGAGATTTATTAAAGACTTCTCTAAAATTTCTAAGCCTCTTACCAATCTCTTGAAAAAGATGTTACATTTGTTTTTGTTGATGATTGTGTAGAAGCCTTTGAAACACTTAAGAAAGCCTTAACTTTTGCACCTATTGTTCAACCACTTGATTGGAACTTGCCTTTTGAAATTATGTGTGATGCTAGTGATAATGTTATTGATGCTATTCTAGGACAAAGAGTTGATAAGAAACTAAATGTTATCCATTATGCTAGTAAGATGTCACGGGTTGGGTGCGACATATGCCAATGGATGGCTTATCATGGTGGGAGCGAGTAGAACGTCGCCGGTGCCTGGAAGCGGGATAAGGCATAGACACAAACGCCGGTGCACTTTACCTAGGTTCGGGGCTCTCCTAGGAGATAACACCCCTAGTCCTGCTCTATAGGGTCTCCGCATGATCACTAAGGCACTAGTGAGTACAATGGTGCTCCTCGAGCTGTATGCTAGAGGTAGAAGAAGGCAAGGCCTGCTCTCCTCTCCCCCTAGGTGTGAGTCTAATTCTAACATGTTCCAACCCTTTGCATGGGTGCCCTGGGGGGTTTATATAGGCCTACCCCCTATGGATACAAAGGTAATCTGGCCAGGTGTAGGACCCCGGCTGTTAGTCTCTCTGGTCGCCGGCTTCTCCGCCGACTGCTGGGGCCTGCCGCCTGGTGGGCCCCGCCGACTGGTCTGGTACGGAGCCGACAGGCCGCCTCAGCCGCTCATGGGTCTTGCCGGCTGTGGATTACTGTAGTCGTGATGCTAATGATGCTTGCTTGGTCAGGGGAGCATGGCTACAGTCCCGCCGCCTGGCGGGAGATCACTGTAGCCACTCTTCGTCTTATCTAGTTAATGGTGCGTGGGGCCCCGAGGAAGGAATGGGCCGACTGCTGAGAGCCGGCCTCCCTCGGGTCCGACTGGTGAGGCCCCGCCGTCTTCCGGGCTCTCACTGACCGGCAAGGCCCACCGTCTTCGGGCCGTGCCGACAAGCGGCCGTGGGAACAGGGCTTCGCCTGACAGGAGTGACGTCAGGGGCGGAGTGGCAACAGTGCCACGCCGGGAGGAGATCTCTGCCTGTACGCAGCACTGTGGCCACGCCTGGCCCTGGATACGGGGGGATGGGCTATACTGCAGCCACACCCTGTCTTGTCTTCTAAATGGGGGCGCAGACTTTGAGGGCGCCATGGGCCGACTGCTAGGGGCCGGCCTCTCTGGAGGCCGCCTGTGAGGGGTCGGCCCATCTCGAAGCCGCCTTGCTGAGCATGGCCGCCTTCTGGCAGTCGGCCGTTCGGCCAGCCGGCCGGCAGAAGGCGGATCTCTATGTTGACGCCTTGAGGGGCACAGCCGGCCCCGATTTCTTGAAAGGCTCTGGGGCTCGGGTTAGGCTACCCGTGGCCCATTACTCCACCAGTAGTCCCCGAAGCTGGTGAGGTGCCGCGGCTGAGGAGCCGAGGAGCCTCAACAGTTTCCTCCTCCGGGTGCTCTGAAGGAAGCTTCATCCGACTTCCAGGAAGCCGGTTGGCAGGAGTCGGATACGTCCAGTCAGATCTTTCTGGAATTTCGAATGCAACGGCGAGAACTAGGTGGCGTGCTAGCTAAGCTTCTCGGCCCGCCGCCCGTCGTGGGGGCCCCACGTGGCGCCAGCCAGCCGGGCCAGTTTGCAAGCCCACGCGCGCGATGGTATGAGTCTGCAGACTAGGCCCAACACCATCGGGCCTTGGCGCGCGAGCGGATCCGCTGCGGCCGAGGCGGGCGGTTGTGTTTCCCCGAGGAGTTAGTGTGCGCAGTAACTCGCGCGATAAAGGTGGGGATGTGGGGTCGTGGGCACAGTTAATCCCACGATCCCACGCCCGCCCCCTCAGCTTCATAGCCCGCAGGCTATAAGTAGGGCGAGGGGAGGGAGCGGCGGAGCACGCATGCCCTTGCACCCCGTTCTTGCCTCCTTCTTCTTCTTCTCGCCGCAGCGCCCCCAAGCCACGCCAGAGCGCTGCCATAGTTTGTCTCCGTCGAGCTCGTCCACCCGAGCCCTCTTTGCTCCCCTCCATTCTCAGCTCCCTCGCCACACCCTTTCTTCGTCAAGCTCTCTATGGCGCACGAGCAAGGAGGAGACTGGGATGGGTCCAACGTCAATGAGGACTACTTCACTTTCCTCCGCGAGACGCGGTGTCTTCCCGACGCGGGCTACATGAAGGCACGCGTGCGGCCGAAGGGGGAGATCTCTCCAGCGCCGGGAGAGGGCGAGCGGGTCGTCTTCCACTCGCACTTCATCCGCGGCTTCGGCATGTCGGCGAGCGGCTTCCTCCGATCGTTTCTCGAATTCTATCACCTCCAGCCCCATCACATCACGCCCAACACCGTAATGCTCCTGGCCGCCTTCGTCACGATGTGCGAAGGCTACCTTGGCATCCTCCCCACCATCGAGCTGTGGGGAGCTTTCTTCTACACCAAGCTGGGCACCTCCGTCCGGGAGGTGGCTGCCCAGTGCGGCGCCTTCGTCGCGGTTTGCCGACCGTCGCCGAAGAACGCCTTCCCCGTCATCAAACTGCCACAGTCGGTCAAGATGTGGCAGCAATCCTACTTCTACGTGGAGAACGTGGACCCGGCCGTCGACTTCATCAATCTGCCGGCTTATGTAGACGGCCCACCTGCCGAGTCCAGGGCCAGTTGGGGCTACAAGCCAAAGCCGGTATCAGTAGATGGCGCCGCCGCCATCCAACGGCCCTGGGAGCTGACCGAGACCGAAGGCCTCAAGGCATCTGACTTGCTGGTCGCCTTCGTCGAGCGCCGGGTTCTCCCGCTCCAAGGCCGGCCGCACCTGATCAGCCGGATGAGCGGGCATCGCGACCCGTGCCGGCTGAGCACCAAGGAGATGTCGGCTGCCGAGGTTGCGAACTTGGTGAACAAGATCTCCGGCCTCAAGCTAGAGGGGTCTTGGAGCTTCGGCAAGCGGCCATATTCTCACGTCGACCCACCGCCTGCGGTAAGTTTTCCAATTCTTTCTTTTTGATAATCGTCTTAGTCTTGATCTTGGGCTTGATCAGCCGGCCTCTCATCATCCGAAACAGATATATATGTCGGACGCGACGGCCGCCATCGCAGGGGCAGGTGGCGACTACCAACCGGACCGGGCAGTGAGCGACGTGGATGACCCCGACTTGGGGGCGGCCGCCTTGGAGGACACCGCGACAGGCGGCGTCTATGAAGCAGGCGGCTCTGAAGAAGGCGGCATCGAGAACTAGCCTGATGATGATGAAGAGGAAGATGAGCCGCGCCCTGCGCGGGGCGCCAGCAGGGCGGACACGGGCCCCTCCGTCGAGCCGACTGCTCGAGGCGGCACGCGTAAGCGTAATCAAGGTGTCGTCTTGTTTGGCAGCGCGCCGAAGAAGGCCAAGAATCCAACCGCCGCGACCAGGCGGAAAGAGGCCGCAGCGAAGGCGTCCAAGTACCAGAAGCTCCTATGGTGTCGGCATAAGTATCTTTCCCTTGTGTTCTTCTTTCTTGTTGATTCTTTCTGAACTTCCTTTGTTTTATTTTCTTGATTTCAGGGCTCCGCTCTCTCTCGAGAAGTCGGCCACCGCCTCCATTGTGGGGTCGGCGGAGACTTCCACCACCACCCGGTGAATCGATCCGGCCGCCGACCTCTGGGAGGTGACAGAGCGAAACGCGCGGGAGGCACGCGAGGAGCAGGAAGCCACCCGCCTGGAGAAGGCAGAAGCGGACAAGGCGGAGGCCGCTACTTTGAAGAAGCTGGTGGAGGCCGAGGCTGCCACCGCGGCGAAAAAGCAGGCCGAGGAAGCCGCGTGCCGTCAGTTGGCGATATTCATCACCCCCCTGAACTACGCGCCGCCACCACCAGAGTTCGTAGCGCTGACTGGGGAGCTGGCGACGAGCACCCGATCATGGAGAGGGACGGCGGCGACGTCGTCATGTAGGACGTAATCGTGCCCCCACCACCACCCTCTGAGGAGGCGCGAGAAAAACAGCCGGCCGACCCGCCGGCGCCACCAGCCGGAGATGAGCTGGTGACAGGCCCAACTCCTGAGGTCCGCACACCCTCGCGCCGCCGATTTGCAAAAGCGAAATTGGCGCCACGCCCACTGGAGACCGGTGCCGCGAGCTCTTCGATCCCGGACGCCGAGGCGACTAGCGCCGCGCCCACTGAGTGGTTGCTGGGAGGCGAGACGGGCCCTTTGAATAAGGTGATCCTGGACGTCCAGGCCAAGCTCCGCGCTGAAGCCGACGCACTCAAGCGCTGCAACAATGCGTTCCTAGAGTCGTGAGCAGCCATCCGGGTATGCTTCTTGATTCTTTGTTTTTAATTCTTGTATTTCTTCGTGGGGGCGTGCCAGCGCACCCATTGGGTGTAGTCCCCGAGGCTCAGAAGTCCGACTGCTGAGCAGGCGGCTCGGAACTTTAATTGGCAAGCTCCGAGTACTAATATTGTCTGATATCTTTGCTGCAGGATTATCATAACCTCCGTGCAGCCGCCTTCAACTCCAAAGTCCAGGAGTTGGATCAACGGGTCGTCGACTTGTCGGAGAGCCAGAGTAAATCTTTTTCTTTCTCTGCGGGGGCGCGCTGGCGCACCCGCGGGCTGTAGTCCCTGAGATTCGGGGCGACTGCTGAGCAGTCGGGCCAGATCTTCTTGGCAACTGCTCTTCTTCTCTGTTGATATTTGATAACTTCTTTCTCTGCAGGGGTGCGCTGGCGCACCCACGGGCTGTAGTCCCCGAGATTCGGGACGACTGCTGAGCAGTCAGGCCGGATCTTCCTGGCAACTACATCTCTCTTTGTTGATTGTTGATGTCCTTTCCTTCTTCTACTTTTGCAAAGGCCAATGCCACCCTGCAGCAGTAGCTGGGCGAAGCCAACACCGCGTTGTGTGCCAAGGAGGCGAACTGCAACAAGCTGGCCAAGGAGCGTGACTGGCTGGTCACGCAACTGGCGGAGCAGACGGAGCTTCTCAAGAAGGCCCATAACAAGGCGGAGGACAAGGAGGCAGGTCTCCTTGCTGAGTTCAAGACCGAGCGCTCTGCCTAGACCGACAAGGAGGTAATGCTGACTGCTGGCTTCGGCGAGATTGAAGACATGGTCGATGGTAAGCTTCCTTCTTTACTCTTTCTTCAAGCCGCCGGCTTCTGATCATGCCGACTTCTAGTTTCTAATCTGACTCTTTGCTTTTTTGTCCGAGCAGACTTCTTCCCAGGTCACTCTTGTGCTGCCAAGCAGGCTATTGAGGCCGATCGTGAAGGACGGAGGGCAGAAGGCGAGCAGATCGCTGCCGACGCCCCCCGCACTCTTAACGAGCTGCTTCTCAGCATCCAGGCTCGTCTTTGGCCGGCTCATCGGATGTTGCGCCTCCTTCAGCGTGTCGGCGCCCAGGCGATCGCCGCCCTGTGGCCAGACATGTCGGCTTCGCGCACACCCAGCTGGACTGCCGACTGGCTGGAGCTAGCGGCCGGCCGCCTTGAGGCATGGAAGGGCTCCTCGGCCCGGGCCGGAGCACGCCGGGCCTTGGAGTTCGTCAAGGCGTGGTACCCTGGGCTAAATCTATGTAACGCCCCGAGACCGATGTGCCAGGTGTCTTCCAGTTATTCGCTGTTGTTGCCTTGTCATTTGCTTGCGTGTCATGCATCTCATATCACATCATCATGTGCATCTCATTTGCATACATGTTCGTCTCATGCATCCGAGAATTTTCCCCGTTGTCTGTTTTGCATTCCGGCGCTCCTATGTCCTCCGGTGTCCCCTTTTGCCTCTTGTCGTGTGCGAGTGTTAAACGTTCTCGGATTGGACCAAGACTTGCCAAGAGGCCTTGGTTTACTACCGGTAGACCGTCTGTCAAGTTTCGTGCCATTTGGACTTCGTTTGATACTCCAACGGTTAACCGAGGAACCATAAAGGCAAGTGTGTGTTGCAGCCCAACACCCCTTCAAAGTGGCTCAAAACCCACCTAAACCCCCTCCATCTTCTAGGCCGTTCGATCACGATCGCGTGGCCGAAAACCGCACCTCATTTGGACTCTCCTAGCTCCCTCTACCTATATATATGTGGCTCTCCCCGAAAATTCGCGGATGAACCCTAGCAGTCTTCCTCCTCCGCGCGCCGGACATGTCCACTCCGCCGCCGGACACATCCAGCCGCCGAGCCGGACGAATCCGGGCGCGACACGTCACCGCCGCCGCACTCTCTCTCCTCCAGCCCTGCCGCCGGCTCGCGTGGCCCGGATCGGGTCCGCGGGGCCCATGCTGTCGCCGCCCGAGGTGCCCGCCCCCGCGCCTCGTGCTCCTTCCGTCGCCGCCCTTCGCCTAGCCGCGTCGCCCGCGTATCCTTCCTGCCGGCGCAGCCGCCCACCGGAGCCGCAGCTCGCCGGCCGCGCCCCAGCTCACCCGTCTGGCCACCGCCTTCCGCCGGACCTGCATCCACCACCCGCCGGCCTCATCGGCTCCGTTCGAGCTCGCCGGAGCCAGAGCCGCCCCTCGCCGGAGTTCCAGAGCTCACCAGAGTCAACTCTAGCCGGATCCGGATTGAGTGGGATGAGATTCACCACTCCCACGAACCAAACGCGCCCCGGATCTCGTCGTCCCGGATCTCCTCGTCCCGGGTTAACTTTTCCCACGAGGTCTAATTTTCGACTAAGTCCCCAGCATTTTAGGCATACTTCTTCATCATAACTCGGCAACCGTAGCTCCATTTTGGGCGTGTAGCATATCAAATTGTTCATCTCGACGAGTACTTCATTTCATCTCATTGCATCATGTTCATTTGAGCTCATCTTGATGCCCTAAATGCTGTTGGAAGAGTGCTAGTTTTTGTTAGTTTCAGATTCATATCAGTAATTGGACATTTGTCATTTTTGCCATGGTTGATGTGTGCCTCCTATGATCTTGAGCCCTACATGAGTTTTGAAGTATGCCATGCCATCTTTACAGGGGTGTATGCCATGTATTTTTGTGATCTCTGTGGTGACTAGCACAAGCATGCAAAGTAGCTCTCGTAATGTTGCTGATTTCAGGGACTTTGAAATATTCTAAGTCTTTGCCCTGTCATTATTTTTATGCCATGTATTCTAGTTGCTACAGAGGGATCCATGCCTCTTTTGAGCATGATCAGTAAGGGTGATTTTGAGATAATGTTGTGCTCTATCCATCCATGTCTTTGTTTGCATTTATGGAGCACCCTACCTTGAGTCAATCGAGCTCTACTTTTGCTATAAAATGTTCTTGGCAGAATGTTTACATGTTAAGCATTTTTGTCGAGCTTGTTGTAGTTGATCCGGGCATTCTATGTTGTTGTTCTTGCCATGTTTAGCTTCTATGCCATGTCTACTTGCTGGGTGTATGCTTAATTTATCATGCAATGCCTTGTGGTGAGTGCATCGATCTCGCAAACATGCCTACTTGATATCTGTTTTGCCATGTTCTAGTTTCTGCTAAGTCTGAATCTGTTAACGATAATTGCTATGTTCACATGGTTGCCATTGTATTTTCTGATCCCTTTTGGCTTATGGTCAGTAAGGGACTTTTGTTGTATGCTTTGAGTAGCTTCATGCCATGCCTTGCTTTGCCATGATATGTTCCTGTAGCATGTTGTTATCTTCCTCTAAACATTGCTTCCTGATGTTAAATCCCTAACTTGTTATTTTCACTAAGTCTGTAACCTGATATCTTTTGCACTTTTGCCATGCTTGTTTGAAGCTGCTATTGAGAGAATTAGCCATAGCTCAGTGTTCATCTTTTGTCAAGCATCTTGAGTGGATCCCTGCCATGTATTTTGTTGCTATGTTAGAGTGCAGTAGCTTGTTGTTCTTGATGCATTTAGGTGGCCTCGTGCTGTTAATCGCAGATCGGTGCCATATTTGTTTTGCTTGCCGTTTGCAATCCGTGCATCCGTTACCGGTGATCTTTATATCGATTTCGACCGAAATCAAATCCTCTTTCCAGTGGCACTCTTGGACTTCCAACTTGAGGCCAGGTTCAATCTTTCCTTTCCGACTCATGCATACGCATCGCATATCACATCCCGCATATCGTGCCATGTTTTGCATCATGTTGCTTGCGCTTTGCACCGTGGTTGATGGTCGTTCCCTTTGCTTGTGTTCTTGCTTTGGGTAGAGCCAGGAGACGAGTTCGTGTTCGAGGAACCCGTTGAGTACGTTTACGAGGATCAAGCTTTCGTCTTCTCGGAGAACTTTGCAGGCAAGATGACCATACCCTCGAAATCACTTCTATCTTTGCTTGCTAGATGCTCGCTCTTTTGCTATGTCTATGCTGCGATACCTACCACTTGCTATCTCATGCCTCCCATATTTGCTAAGCCAAGCCTCTAACCCACCTTGTCCTAGCAAACCGTTGTTTGGCTATGTTACCGCTTTGCTCAGCCCCTCTTATAGCGTTGTTAGTTGCAGGTGAAGATGGAGTTTGTTCGTTGTTGGAACATGGATATTTGTTGGGATATCACAATATCTCTTATTTAATTAATGCATCTATATACTTGGTAAAGGGTGGAAGGCTCGGCCTTATGCCTGTTGTTTTGTTCCACTCTTGCCGCCCTAGTTTCCGTCATACCGGTGTTATGTTCCTTGATGCGTTCCTTACGCGGTTGGGTTATAATGGGAACCCCTTGACAGTTCGCCTTGAATAAAACCCCTCCAGCAAGGCCCAACATTGGTTTTACCATTTTCCACCTAGCCTTTTTTCCCTTGGGTCGGCCAACCCAAGGGTCATCTTTATTTTAAACCCCCGGGCCAGTTCTCCTCTAAGTGTTGGTCCAACCTGTCAGCTACCGGTGGCCACCAGGGGCAACTCTGGGCTGGCCTACCGGAACCTTGGACAATCCGGTGTGCCCTGAGAATGAGATATGTGCAGCTCCTATCGGGATTTGTCGGCACATTCGGGTGGCTTTGCTGGTCTTGTTTTACCACTGTCGAAATGTCTTGTATCCGGGATTCCGAGCCTGATCGGGTCTTCCTGGGAGAAGGAATATCCTTCGTTAACCGTGAGAGCTTGTGATGGGCTAAGTTGGGACACCCCTGCAGGGATTTAAACTTTCGAAAGCCGTGCCCGCGGTTATGGGCAGATGGGAATTTGTTAATGTCCGGTTGTAGAAAACTTGACACTTAACTTATTTAAAATGCATCAACTGCGTGTGTAGCCGTGATGGTCTCTTCTCGGCGGGGTCCGGGAAGTGAACACGGTGTTGGAGTTATGTTCGAACGTAAGTAGTTTCAGGATCACTTCTTGATCACTTCTAGTTCACAACCGTGCTTTGCCTTCTCTCCTCGCTCTCATTTGCGTATGTTAGCCACCATATATGCTAGTGCTTGCTGCAGCTCCACCTCATACATTTCCCCTACCTATAAGCTTAAATAGTCTTGATCGTGAGGGTGTGAGATTGTTGAGTCCCCGTGACTCACAGATTCCTTCTAAACCAGATGCAGGGACCGATGATACCGCTCCAGGAGATACGACTAAGCTCAAGTGGGAATTCGATGAGGACTCAGGACGATACTACGTTTCTTTTCCACACGATCAGTAGTGGAGCCCAGTTGGGGGCGATCGGGGACTTTGTTGCATTTGGGGTTGTCTTTATTTGGTTCCGTAGTCGAACCTTGATTGTATCTGGATGATTGTAATGATATTTATCCTATTGTGTGACGTGGCAATTGTAAGCCAACTATGTACCTCTTTTCTTATTCAGTACATGGGTTGTGTGAAGATTACCCCACTTGCGACATTGCTTACAATGCGGTTATGCTTCTCAGTCGTGCTTCGACATGTGGGAGATATAGCCGCATCATGGGCGTTACAATCTAGCCCAGTTGACCATGTTTCGACAGGAAGCCCAGGAGGAGCTGGTGGCGGTGGAGGGTGATCTTGTTAAGCAGGCGGTGGCAATCGCCGAGTACACCAACACCAGCATCTTCATCCCGGAGCTGGGCGAGAACGGTGCCGAGACGCCACCAGAGTGGTTTGGGATGAACCCAGAGGATGGCGAGGACTCGGCCGAGGTGATCGACTCCAGCGACGAAGGAGAAGACGAAGGGGAGGAGGAAGGTGAAGAGGAGGCGCCAGAGGTCGGAGCGGACGGCTAGCCTCAACTCGACCGTGCCTCCAGCAACGAGCCACGCCCGAGTGAGCCAGCTGCTGCTGAAGGCGACCAAGCGGAGACTGACAAGCCGGCCGCTCAACCAGCCGGCACCACCGACTCCACCATTCCGCCAAACCCGTCTGCTGCTTCCTAGGCTGCCATTTTACCTTTGTTTCTTCCTGCTTATCAGTCTCGACAAACTTCGTTAACTTCGCACAATTCCACACGCGGGGTGTATTTCAAACTCTTGTTGGATGTCGTCCAAGGGCCTTTTGATGTGTAAATATTTTTGTCGACTTCTATTTTTCCTTGCTTTCTGCTCTTTGGCTTTTTTCCTTTGCCGCCTTCCCTCGGTTTCTGTCTTGCCAGCCGAACAGCCACTCAACGGACTGTGGCTGGATCAAATACTTAGCCACTTTCGGGGAGGCAAGTACTTAGCCGATTAGAATTTTCTAGCAAGTTAAGTAGAAGCCGGCCAGCCGGCTGCTTCACAGCCGGTCGGTGAGGTGGGAAGCCGGCTTGGACTAAGTGTATGCTTTGGGTCCTTAGCCATTTTTCATGCAGACACCCTTACTGCCTTAACTCCTGCCGACCGAACAGCCGCTCTGCGAGCTGCGGCTTCTGGCAGGAGAAAACTTAGGTGCCAACACATTACTTGTTCGGCTGCAGGAAGCATTTCATAGTACAAGGCGGCAAGTCCCCGGGTCGACTGGTCGAACCCGGTGCCAGACGGACTAATGAAATAACACAAATGACAGGCATAATACTTATCATATAGATAAAAAAGGACAGTCCCTGAGCTCTTCACAGGGGACCCGGAGTCTTCGTACTTAATACAAAAGTTGGTGTGGTACATACTGCATCAACTGTAAAACCTAAGAAGGAGGTTCGCATTCCATGGTCGCTCCGTCTCCTTACCGGAGTCATCTCTTTTGCGTGCTCGAGGCTTCTGAGCGTCGATGAGGTAGTAGGAGTCGTTGCCCAACACCTTGCTGATGATGAAGGGGCCTTCCCAAGGTGCTGAGAGCTTGTGCTGGCCGGCTGTTCGCTGGATCAACCGAAGCACAAGGTCTCCTTCTTGGAAGGATCTTGGCTTGACCTTTCAGTTGTAGTATCGGCGCAGGCTCTGTTGGTAGATGGTGGACCGGCTGAGTGCCAATAGCTAGCCCTCTTCCAACAGATCGACGTCGTCTTGTCGTGCTTCTTCTGCCTCCTCTTTGATGTACAAGGTGACTCGAGGGGAGTCGAATTCTATGTCCGTCGGGATGACGGCTTCAGCACCGTAGACGAGGAAGAAAGGCGTAAAGCCGGTTGACTTGTTCGAAGTTGTGCGCAGGCTCTAGAGGATGGTCGACAGCTCGTCGAGCCAACAGCCGGCCGACCATCCAGAGGCTCGACCAGTCATGGCTTGATGCCGGATAAAATGAGGCCGTTTGCTTGCTCCACCTGGCCGTTTGACTGCGGATGGGCAACGGACGCTAGGTCCAGTCGGATGCCCTGCGTCGCGCAGAAACGGGCTAAGGCGCCTTTGCAAAGATTGTGCCATTGTCAGTGATGATGTTGTGTGGTATGCCATACCGGATGGTGATGTAGGAGATGAAAGTCACAGAAGTCGGACCATTCAACTTCTTAATTGGCTTTGCTTCTATCCACTTGGTGAACTTGTCCACTGCGACAAGCAGATGAGTCATGCCGCCGCGTACCGTCTTGAATGGTCCCACCATGTCCAGGCCCAGACGGCAAAGGGCCAGGAAATGGGACTAGTCTTGAGTGCAGAAGCCGGCTGATGTGGCTTTGAACGAAACTTCTGGCACCCTTTGCATTTCTGGACCAAGTCCTTGGCCTCTTCTAGAGTAGTCGGCCAGAAAAAACCGTGGCGGAAAGCTTTGGCCATGAGTGCTCTTGAAGCTGCGTGGTGAACACACTCGCCTTGATGGATATCTTTGAGAAATGTTTGGCCTTGCTCCGGCTCTACGCAACGCTGATAGACACCAGTGACACAGCGCCTCACAAGCTCTCTGTTGACTATGGTGTACGCTGCTGCCCGGCGTTGCACTTGCCGGGCCAAGATCTCATCAGTCGGGAGCTCTTTGTTCACCAGAAAGTTGAGGATGGGCTGGGCCCATGAAGGTGCTACAATTTCTTTGGCTGCTAGGACTGCTACTTGCACAAGGGCGGTTAGGCTAGGAGGCGGCGGGTTGGAGTCGGCTGCCGCTTGTTGAGTCGATGAAGTCCCCGGGCCGACTGCTGCAGTCCCTGGGTCGCCTGTCGAATTCCCCATGCCGGCTATTGGGGTCCTCAAGTCGGATCCGACTGCTTCAGGAGGAGCCGCCACAAAGATGGAATCTGACTCTGGCGATGGCTTGACAGACGGCTTGAGGAGGCGTTGCAGGGCGACGCCGGCTGGTATTGCTTGCCGGGTGGAGCCGATTCATGCCAAGGCGTCGGCTTGCTCATTGTCATTTCTTAGCACATGGAGGAACTCGCACCCTTCGAAGTATCCGCTGAGTTGCTAGACGAGGAAGCGGTAGCTTTCCATGTTTGCATCCTTGGCGCCCCAGTCACTAGACGACTACTGGACCACCAGGTCGGAATCTCCATAACACAGGATCCGGCGAATGCCGAGTTCCTTGGCAAGTCAGAGCTCGTGAATGAGTGCTTTGTATTCAGCAACGTTGTTGGAGGCGGCAAAGTGAATTTGCAGCACATATCTGAGCTTGTCGCCTTTGGGAGAGGTGAGTACGATGCCGGCTCCCAAACCGGTGCACATCTTGGAACCATCAAAGTGCATTCACCAATGAGTGGAATCTGGCGCTGGCGGCAGGTACTGGGTCTCGGCCCAGTCGATGAGGAAGTCGGCCAGTGCTTGTGACTTGATGGCGGTGCGAGGCTGGTTGTAGATGGTATTGGGAGCCAAATCTATGACCCATTTGGCCACTCGGCCTGAGGCATCTCGGCTTCCAATGATCTCGGCAAGTGGAGCTGTGCAGACCACAGTGATTGGGTGCTCTTGGAAGTATGGCTTCAGTTTCTTGGCAGCAAAGTGCACGCCATAGCACATCTTCTGGTAGTGGGGGTAGTTCTTCTTGGAGGTGGGTAGTACTTCACTCAGGTAATACACCGGCCTCTGGACTGGTAGAGCTTTGCCTTCTTCCTTGCATTCCACCACTATGACTGTGCTGACCACCCGCTGGTGGCGGTGATGTAGAGGAGCATGGGCTCCTTAGGAGTCGGGGCTGCCAGGACAGGCGAAGTGGTCAACATCTTCTTGAGCTGGAGAAAAGCTTCATCCGCCTTGTCGTTCCACTCGAAAAAGGTGGTCTTCTTCATGAGATGGTACAGGGGAAGAGCCTTCTTGCCCAGCCGACTGATGAAATGGCTGATGGAGGCCAAGCAGCCAGTAAATTTTTGCACGTCCAGCAGTCAGGTGGGCACCTCCATCCTCTCGATGGCCTTGATCTTCACAGGGTTGCACTCTATGCCGCGCTCTGAGACCAGAAAGCCAAGAAGCTGGTCGGCTCGCACTCCAAAGACGCATTTCTCCGGGTTGAGCTTGATCTGAAATCGGCGCAAGTTCTCAAAGGTCTCATTGAGATCTTCTAGTAGCGTTCCTCGCTTTTCCGCCTTCACCACCACATCGTCCACATACACGTGGGCGTTTCTGCCGAGTTGCTTGAGGAGACACCTCTACATGCAACACTGAAACGTGGCGCCGGCATTTCTCAAGCCAAACGTCATGGTCAGGTAACAAAAGGCTCCGATTGGCGTGATGAAGGCGGTCTTCAGCCTGTCGGCCGGGTTCATCTTGATCTGGTGATACCCTGAGTATACATCCAAAAAGCTCAACAGCTCGCATCCGGCTGTGGAGTCAATCACTTGGTCGATTCTTGGCAGAGCAAATGGGTCTTTGGGGCATGCTTTGTTGAGGCTGGTATAATTAATACACATGCGCCACTTCTTGTTCTTCTTCAGCACTAGGACCGGGTTGGCTAACCACTCTAGAAAGAATACTTCCATGATGAAGTCGGCTGCTAGAAGTCGGGCTATATCTTCTCCAACAACTCTTCTCTTCTCCTCCGACAGACGGTGCAAGGGCTGCCTGACTGGCTTGGCATCGAACCGAACGTGTAGCTTGTGCTCAGCGAATTCCGTCGGAACACCCGGCATGTCCTTGGGAGACCATGCAAAGATGTCCTGATTCTCACGGAGGAAATCGACGAGCTCGCCGTCCTATTTGTTGTCAAGGTTTGCACCTCTGACAGCGTGCCTCTTCGGGTGCTCCGGGTCAAAGGGTATCTTCTTTGTCTCCTTCGCTGGCTTGAACGAGCCCTCGACTTCCGACTCCTTGGGGTTGGGTGACATTTTCGGCTGCTTGTCGGCCATCACCACAACCCGTTCAAGGAGCCGCTTCTCAGCCACTATCACAAGGGACTCGTCTAACCGGCTGCTCTCTACTGCACAAGCGAACGACTTCTTGTAGCCACCTGCTATGGTCAGAATTCCCTTGGAGCTCGGCATCTTCAGTAAGCATAGTGGGTGACCGCCATGAACTTGGACAGGGTAGGCCGGCCAAGTAATGCATGATAAGGGCTCTCAAGGTCCACTACCTCAAACCAGACTGGCTCTCGGCGGAAATGATTTTTGTCTCCGAAGAGGACATCTATCTGAGTCTTGCCGATTGGCGAGCGGGAAAGGCCAGGAACTTATGCCATGGAAAATAGTCCGGCTGGGCTAAAGATGTCTATGCTTGATTCCCAACTTCTCCATGGTATCTTTGTACATAATGTTGATGCTGCTGCTGCCATCTATCAGAACTCGAGAGAAGCGAGCATCTCGCCTCTCTGTGGCAAAAGTGGCATCCAACACCAGAGCATAAGAGCCGGGATTGGGTATCACCTCCGGGTGGTCGGCTCTACTCCAGCTGATAGGCTTCTCAGACCAATGCATGAACTCGGGGGTCTCTATTGCTACTGCATTTACTTCTTGTTGCTCCATGCTCCTTAGGATAATCATCTTGTATGGTGCCGATAGGTCGAGCCATCGGCTGCTGAGGAGGAGGAGGCGGCGGGCCCGCAGGCAGAGGAGGCTGGAGTCCGTCACCCTTGGCGATCCTGGTGAGCCAGTGGCACTTCCGAGTGGTGTGATTGGATGGCTTCGCACCGCTGTGGAACTTGCAGGGTGCATCGAGAGTCTGCTCGTACGAGAAGGCGGCCAGCTAGTTGGGCTTGCCACCCTTCTGGCGTTTGGGAGGAGGCTGCCCTTCTGGCTGCTGATCTTCGACTGTTGCCACCTGCTGGCTCGTGGAAGCCGGCTGCATGGCCTTGCGCTCGTTGTCGTTTGGTTGTTTTCGCCGATTGGTGTCGCCAGATGGGGTCCGAGGAGCTTGAGGGGCCACCATGCCCGACGCATTAACTTGGATTTCTGCCTTCATAGAGGAGTCGGCCGTGGCGTACTTGTCTGCTATGATCGGCAGTTCGTCGAGGGTCGCTGGCTCGTCGCAAAGAAGCTTGTGCTTGAGGAGGGTGCCCTCTTGGCAGCTGGCAGTGAAGTACTCGATGGCCTGCATCTCATGCACGCCCTCGCAAGAGTTGCACAGCTTGGCCCAGCGCATGAGGTAGTCGCGAGTCGACTCGATGGGGCCTTGGACGCACAAGGAGAGCTGGCGAGGCTTGGGCAGCCGCTTGTACGTGCTGGTGAAGTTGCGAATGAATGCTTCGGTGAAATCAACCCAGTTGTTGATGCTGCGGGGCTTCAGGGTGTTCAGCCAGGTCCGGGCTATGCCCTGGAGCATGAGCGGAACGTACTTCACGGCAACGCGCTTGTTGCCATTGGCGATGCTGACGGCTGTGGAGCAGTCGACCAGCCAGTCCTCCGGCTTCATGGAGCCGGTGTACTTGGGTGTATCTCTCGGGAGAGTGAACCCTTTGGGGAAGGGCTCATCTCGGATGCGGGGGCCAAAACAAGGCGGACCTAGCTCATCTTCTTCTTCTAGCGCTAGGGATCGATTGAGGCGATCGATCTGATGGCGGGCATTGTTTTCTCCGATTCCTTCTCGGCGGCCAAGGCGGTTGCTGAGTGATGGGTGATCAACAAGCGGCGGGGAAATACGCCTCTCCCTGCGGGGAGGGGGAGGCGGACAGTCGTCTCGCCGTCGTACTACTCTTGGGCGGCCGTCTTGGTCGCGCTCGATGGTGATGTGAGTCCGGCTGGGGCTAGCAGCAGGCTCCTTGTCTCTTTGGTCGCGAACGCCACCAGTCGGCGTCCGGGATGTCGTGCCTTGGTCTCGGCGAGGAGGCGGGTCGTCGTTTCGCCGGTTGGGCGCTTCAGCGCGGCACCCGGCATCTTGCTGCCCAGCAGCCGTGTCGAGGAGCTGCTGGACTCGCTCCGTCATGTGGCGACGCTCATCGCCCTCGAGCTTGTCTAACTCGTCTGCTGCCGCCTGGGCAGCCGTATGTTCTCTGCACGCGTGGCGTAGACGAGACGATCTGTCCCGAACATGCTGGCGATGGTTGCGCCACGCTGCCGGACCAAGCCAATGCGGCTAGGCCCACCAGGAGTCGGCGTGCCGCCGACAGCATGATCCATCTCCCGTTGGTAGGCCTCCGAGAGGCATCTCATGCTGGCCAGCCGGTTGGCGCTTTCGACGAGCTGGATACGGCTTGCCTCCACCATCTCGGCGTCGGCGTCTTCCGGGATAGGCGCAGCCAGGTCTTACATTGCCGCCTGCAATGGATCCTGGCCCCTCCGCCAGAATGCTCGTCGTGGCTGATGACGAGCACCTCCGTCACGGTGCTGCCGCCGCTGCCCGCACGAGGAAGCGGCTCGTCGTAGACCACCATGTTGGAGGGGAACGCATCAAGCGACGCCGTGTCGGAGTCGACCAACATCGGGTTGGTGGAGCCAACCGACTCCAAGTCAGCAGTAGGCTCACTGGCGACATGGAGCTGATCGACGAGGCGGCTCTCGGGGCCATCGGTGCCCGCATCAGACGCGGTCTCGTCGAAGAGGCGAATCTCGCCAACAAGATCGGTGAGGCAGCTCGCCGCACAGGTAACCTCCGCGTCGTGCAGCGCGTCGACACAGACGCCGTCTGGCGTGCCGGGCTTGCTGCGCTCGCCAGGAAGGAACAGGGTTCCCGTCCAGAACAGGTCTCCGGGAGACGGTGCACCTGGCCCCACGGTTGGGTGCGACATAGCCAATGGATGGCTTATCATAGTGGGAGCGAGTAGAACGTCGCCGGTGCCTGGAAGCGGGATAAGGCGTAGACACGAACGCCAGTGCACTTTACCCAGGTTCGGGGCTCTCCTAGGAGATAACACCCCTAGTCCTGCTCTGTGGGGTCTCCGCATGATCACTAAGGCACTAGTGAGTACGATGGTGTTCCTCGAGCTGTATGCTAGAGGTAGAAGAAGGCAAGGTCTGCTCTCCTCTCTCCCTAGGTGTGAGTCTAACTCTAACAGGTTCCAACCCTTTGCATGGGTGCCCTGGGGGGTTTATATAGTCCTACCCCCCAGGGGTACAATGGTAATCTGGCCGGGTGTAGGACCCCGGCTGTCAGTCTCTCTGGTCATCGGCTTCTCCGCCGACTGCTGGGGCCTGCCGGCTGGTCTGGTATGGAGCCGACAGGCCGCCTCCGCCACTCACGGGTCTTGTCGGCTGTGGATTACAGTAGCCGTGATGCTAATGATGCTTGCTTGGTCAGGGGAGCGTGGCTACAGTCCCGCGCCTGGCGGGAGATCACTGTAACCACTTCGCGTCTTATCTAGTTAATGGTGTGTGGGGCCCCGAGGAAGGAATGGGCCGACTGCTGAGAGCCGGCCTCCCTCGGGTTCGACTAGTGAGGCCCCCGCCGTCTTCCGGGCTCTCGCTGACCGGCAGGGCCCGCCGTCTTCGGGCTGTACCGACAAGCGGTCGTGGGAACAGGGCTTCGCCTGACAGGAGTGATGTCAGGGGCGGAGTGGCAACAGTGTCGCGCCGGGAGGAGATCTCTGCCTGTACAGAGCACTGTGGCCAGGCCCCGCCCTTGATACGGGAGGATGGGCTATACTGCAGCCACACCCTGTCTTGTCTTCTTAATGGGGGCGTAGACTTTGAGGGAGCCATGGGCCGACTGCTAGGGGCCGGCCTCTCTAGAGGCCGCCTGCTAGGGGTCGGCCCATCTTGTAGCCGCCTTCCTGAGCATGGCCGCCTTCTGGCAGTCGGCTGTTCGGCCAGCCGGTCGCCAGAATGCGGAGCTCTATCATGACGCTTTGAGGGGCACAGCCGGCCACATGTCTTGAAAGGCTCTTGGGCTCGGGTTAGGCTACCCGTGGCCCATTACTCCGACATAAGACTCTAGAAAGTGTCTAAAGAAATTATGCTACTACTGAGAAAGAATTTTTAGCAGTTGTGTTTGCTTGTGATAAATTCAGATCTTACATAGTTCATTCTAAAGTAATTGTTCACACTGATCATGCTACTATTAAATACCTTATGGAAAAGAAAGATGCTAAACCTAGACTTATTAGGTGGGTTCTTTTGTTGCGAGAATTTTATTTGCATATCACTGATAGGAAGGGAGCTGTGAACCCCGTAGCTGATAACTTGTCTAGGTTAGAAAATATTCTTGATGACCCACTACCTATTGATGATATCTTCCTTGATGAACAACTAGCTGTCATAAATGCTTCTTGTAGCACTCCTTGGTATGCAGACTATGCTAATTATATTGTTGCTAAATTTATAACACCTAGCTTTACATACCAGGAAAAGAAACATTCTTCTTCGATTTAAGACATTACTTTTGGGATGACCCACATCATTATAACGAAGGAGTAGATGGTATTATTATACGTTGTATACCTGAGCATGAACAGGAACAAATTCTATGGAAGTGTCACTCCAAAGCCTACGGAGGACACTGATAACCCACAAGTATAGGTTATCGTTTGTAGCCTTTTTTGATAAATAAGAGTGTCAAACCCAACGAGGAGCTAAAGGTAGAACAAATATTCCCTCAAGTTCTATCGACCACCGATGCAACTCTACGCACACTTGACGTCTACTTTACCTAAAACAAGTATGAAACTATTTTGCAAGAATAAAACTATGAGTACTTTGCGAGAATAAATCTACAAGTAAATTGCAAGGTAATAAAAGTTGATAGATTTTGTCAACAAGAAAGTCATTTGTCCCTAGGCAATTCATAACTAGACCGGTAATCATTCATGCAATTTTATATGAGGGAGAGGCATGAGATAACATACTTTCTCTACTTCGATCATATTCACTTATGATTGGAACTGTAGCAAGCATCCGCAAGTACCAAAGATCATTAAGGTAAAACCCAACCATAGCATTAAGTATCAAGTCCTCTTTACTCCCATATGCAATAACCCACTTATCCGTGTTCACGCTTCTGTCACTCCGGCAACCGACAATAAGAAAACCATGAACATATTGCAACACCCTACAACGGGGACCCCTCACATTTGCACGAGACGGAGGACACCGGAGGACATCACCATAGTAAAATATACACTCAAACCAACCACGATCATCAATTAGCCCATAGGACAAAACAGATCTACTCAAACATCATAAGATAGCCATAGATCATTAGGAAATAATATATAGCATTGAGCACCATGTTTAAGTAGAGATTAAAGCGGGTAGAAGCACTACTAGGGAAAACCCTCGTAGTAGCGCGGGTTTTGATGCTATCAACAGCGCGGGTAGCCGCGCTACTACTACGGCGCTACAGCTAACAGTTAGTCGTAGCACGGTCTAGACCCGCGCTACTACTATTGACTATACCAGTAGCGCTTTTCTGGAACGCGCTACTATTAAGTATTTATAGCACTTTTCTGTCCCGTGTTGCTGCTATATTTTTCATCATTTTTTCTGCTTCCTACCCCATTTCAATAAACTGCAATTTCACATATACCAGATAACAATATCATTAACCACAATACCATATAGTCATACAGTAGTCATACAATATCATAAAGCATTATAGGTACTCATATATAGTCAACATGCATCCTCACATGAATATAGCATATATGATAAGCAGTACTAGGTAGTCTTACAGCCACACATATATAGTAGTTCTACTAGGTATATATAGTCATACAACCACACACACATATGTAGTTCTAGATGATATCAACGACGATCATCATCCTCAAGCCTGGGCGGTGGGTGTTCCTGAGAGTAATTAGGATGGCCTGTCCAGGATGAAGATTCTTGCCAACGAGGAAGATCTTCCACCCAACCGAGCTTAAGTGTGTGCGACTGTTCGTGTCCACGCCGTAAGTACAGGTGGTGACGGAGCCCCTTGCGGTAAGGCATATTCCAGCTGAGCCTTCTTCATCAGGCTCGATACCACAACTCACAGATAGGCTCTTTGGCAATTTCTGAATAAGAAAAACATATCAATTAATAAGTAGCCTCGCACATACTCTTGCAAATATATTTCTACTAAGTATAGATTTCTACACTATCAAATGACACAGTACTACACATTTCAACTAAGCATGAATTCTACTAATAAGTATGGATTATCTACACTATTAATAGTTCCTTGGATTCAACACTAAAAAGCATGTCATCAGACTCTACACTAAAGCATATCATCGACTAGATTCCACACAGCATATCATTGGACTCTACACTAAATATAACAATAAAGCATATATATATATCATCAAATTACTACAATTAGTATAACATACCATATCATGCCGATCAACCATGGTACTTGTCAGATGGGTCACGAATGGCACCCCAACAAAGTTGAACGGTCCACTTCACAGGAAAGAAAAACAATAACATAAAGCTAGCTAGCTAGAGAGCAGCCTTTAGAGTTGCTAAGTGATTGAGTAAGTATAGTAAGTGATACAAATTAAAGGATGCTTTGTAATCATTTTATAGTCATTTTATATCATTTTTTGGTATTAACCTATTAACATAGTGCCAAGTGCCAGTTGCTATTTTCGCATATTTTTTACATCGCATGTAATCAATATCAAACGAAGTCCAAGCGCAGTGAAACTTTTTGTGGATTTTTTGGGACCAGAAGACACCCTATGGGCCAGAGAAGCATCTGGGGGTGCTCCGAGGGGAGCAGAACCCACCAGGGCGCTCCTGGGGGCCCAGGCGCGCCCTGGTGGGTTGTGCCCACCTCGGGTGCCCCCGGACCGCCTCTTTGCTCTATAAATACCCAAATATTCCAGAAACCCTAGGGGAGTGGACGAAAATAAATTCCAACTGCCGCAGAGTCCAGAACCACCAGATCCAATCTAGACACCATCACAGAGGGGTTCACCACTTCCATTGGTGCCTCTCCGACGATGCGTGAGTAGTTCTTTATAGACCTTCGGGTCCATAGTTAGTAGCTAGATGGCTTCCTTTCTCTCACTTGATTCCCAATACAAGGGTCTCTTGGAGATCCATATGATGTAACTCTTTTTGCGGTGTGTTTGTTGGGATCGGATGAACTTTGAGTTTATGATCAGATCTATCTTTTTGTCCATGAAAGTTATTTGAATCTTCTTTGATCTCTTATATGCATGATTGCTTATAGCCTCATATTTCTTCTCCGATATTTGGGTTTTGATTAGCCAACTTGATCTATTTATCTTGCAATGCAGTGGGTTCGATCTTACGGTGCTTGATCCCAGTGACAGAAGGGGAACCGACATTTATGTATCATTACTACTAAGGATAAAATGATGGGGTCTATTTCTACATAAATAGATCTTGTCTACATCATGTCATCGTTCTTATTGCATTACTCTGTTTCTCCATGAACTTAATACACTAGATGCATGTTGGATAGCGGTCGATGTGTGGAGTAATAGTAGTAGATGCAGGCAGGAGTCGGTCTACTAATCTTGGACGTGATGCCTATATAATGATCATTGCCTGGATATCCTCATGATTATTTGAAGTTCTATCAATTGCCCAACAGTAATTTGTTTACCCACCGTTTGCTATTTTTCTCGAGAGAAGCCACTAGTGAAACCTACGGCCCCCGGGTCTCTTTCTCATATTATTTCCTTTGCGATCTATTTTATTTGCCTTTTATTTTCAGATCTATTAAACCAAAAATACAAAAATACATTGCTGCAATTTATTCTTATTTATTTTATTTGGCGTTCGATCTATCAATATTTACTACTCTCTCACGCCCGTTTGCCAATTTGTGGCGCCGTTACCCAAAAGGGATTGACAACCCCTTTAACACGTCGGGTTGCGAGTATTTGTTATTTGTGTGCATGTGTTGTTTACGTAGTGTTGCTTGGTTCTCCTACTGGTTAGATAACCTTGGTTTCATCACTGAGGGAAATACCTACCGTCGTTGTGTTGCGTCATCCCTTCCTCTTTGGGGAAATACCGATGTAGCTTCAAGCCGCATCATTTCTCCCACTACTATTCATGGAACAAATTTGCTTATGTGGAGAGTAGTAAAATTTCTATGCTTCTAGATCATGAAAATAATAATTTGTGTGATAATTATATTGTTGAATTCATTCATGATGCTACTCAAAATTATTATGATAGATGGACATATGCTTTTACATATTTCAACAATATCAAGTTTCCTCTCTATGTGTTGAAAATCTTGAAGTTATGCTTGTCTTGCGTTCCTATGCTAGTTGATTCTTGCTCCCATAAGTTGTTATCTCACAAAATCCCTATATATAGGAAGTGGGTTGGACTTAAATGTGCTAGTCACATGATTCATGATGCTCTCTTGCATGTTACAATTCTTTACTTTTATGTGAGCATCATTGAAATCATCATGCCTAGCTAAAAGGCATTAAAGAAAAGCGCTTGTTGAGAGACAACCCAACATTTACCCCTACTGTTTTTGTGTGTTAACATTATTAAGCTACTATAGTAATCATGTTTTATAGGTTTTGTTTCAATAAAGTGCCAAGTAAAGCCTTTGGGATACTGTGGATGGTAGTTGATTTGATTCTGTGCAAAAACAAAAACTTTTGCGCCCAGTAACAGAATTGATCGCTCTGCTGGAACGTGATAAATTCTTGAATTTTTCTACAGATGATTGATATACAAATTTACCATGTTTTCCATTTTTCAGGATTTTTGGAGTAGCATAAGTATGGTTGTTGTCGAGATCATTATAGATTGTTTTGTTTTTGACAGAATCTGTTTTCAATGCATAGTTTGTTTGTTTTACAGTTTATATGGTTTATATTGATCAATATAAATTGTGGAACTGATAAGCTACAGTATGAATTGTGTGAGAACAATTATGAATCTTGTCTTTGACTGTACCAAAGTGAATGATTTGTCTTTATCATACTAACCTATCTCACGAAGTTACGTGAAGTTTTATGTGATTGAAGTTTTCATGTTTTGGGTGAGATATCGATATGAGTAGAATAAGGAGTGGCAAGACCCTAATCTTGGGAATTCCCAAGGCAACCCAAGGTAATATTCAAGGAAGACCCAAGCAACTAAGCTTGGCGATGCCTCGAAAGGCATCCCCTCTTTTTTCTTGGGGATTCATACAACAATCTACCAAGCAACTAAGCTTGGCGATGCCTCGAAAGGCCTCCCCTCAAAATGCAAACATAACAACTAAGCTTGGGGATTCCCAAGGCAACCCAAGGTAATTTTCTACAGTATGAATCTTCTTGCATTCTTTACAGACTGTCCTGTTTTGGTAGATTGTTGTTATGTTTGCATTGTTTGCATATGTTTGCTTGTTTAATGATTCTATTTGAGGATGGGAATATTAAATATGTAGAGGCATTTAGTATACAATGTTAAATGATAATTTTAGTGATTTTCTACAGTAGAGAATGATAAGGTTTTGCATTGATTTATACTAACTTATCTCACAAGTTCTTGTTGAGTTTTGTGTGGATGAAGTTTTTAAGATTCAGGGAAACCGTGATATAAAAGGAATAAAGGAGACACAAAAGCTCAAGCTTGGGCATACCAAGATAATATTCCAAGAAATCTCAAGCATCTAAGCTTGGGGATGCCCCGGTAGGCATCCCACCTTTCTTCATCAACAACTATCGGTTAGCATCGGTTGAGCCTAAGTTTTTGCTTCCTCGCATGAGATGTGCTATTCTTGGAATGTCATTTTGTTTTATTTTGCTTGTTATTTTAATAAAATACTTAGATATGAAAGTTTTTAAATAAGAGAGAGTCCTCAAATGGCTACCCATTTATTTAACTACTTGCTTGATCTTCACTTATATCCTTTTGGAGTAGTTTTTCATTTACTCTTGTGCTTCACTTATATCCTATGAGTAAATTGTTAAATGAATTGAATATCATGAAGTTGAAATTATATGTTCATATCATGCCTAGAGTTAGCTTCACACTAGGTTTAGAAAGTGAAATCTTTTGAAGCTTGAAAATCACAATAATCGTCATACAAGCAACTCATAAATGATTAGTATAAGGAAGAGAACTTTGACATGCAAATATATTATCTTGGACATCTTCTATGATTGTGAATACCCATTACTTATTTTCAAACTTGAGCAAATTAGTTGATGTTGGACAAGGAAGACAACGTAATGAGTTATGTTTGGGTATTGCATATAAGTTATATTATTATGGATCCTCCAACATGTGGTGTTTGCTTAGGATCTTTTGCTAGCCAAAAATTCGTACTAAGTAGAGATACTACTTGTGCATCCAAAAACCCTTAACCCCGGTTTCTTGTCCACCATACCTACCTATATATGTATTGAATAAGATCCTTCAAGTATGTTGTCATTGGTGCATAAAGCAATAAAAATTGCTCCTAAATATGTTTGATCTTTTATTGTAAGGGAAAATTGAGCGTTGTACAAACTTGTGATGGCAAAGTAATAAAAGCGACGGGCTGCATAATGAAGGTTGCTATCACAAGGGGAAATATACGTGATGTTCCTTTGCATTAAGAGCTTGGGCATCCAAATAAAAAGCACATGACAGCCTCTGCTTCCCTCTCCGAATGGCCTATCTCTTACTTTTTAGTATTTACTTTTATGCAAGACTCAATAGAATGCCTTCTCATTTCAACCTCAATTATTCTCTACTTGGAAAGCATCATGTGGTGTGGAAAAATCTAGGCACATATGACCAGTCAGATATATTTGATCATGAATTATTATTGTTGACAATTATCTCTATGATAAATGAGTTGGGAGGCAAAATATTAATCCCCTATCTTTCTCTGCGTTTGATGGATGCCATGTGTTCTAAGAATATGCTTTGAGTACTAGCAATCATGGAATACTACATGATGACAGAGTATGTGGAGCTCTTACTTAGAATTTGTTGAATAAGTTGAATTGCAATTGTTTGGTGACTAAGAATATAGGTTGTTGAGTTTCAAGAGAATTCATTGTTTGAATCTTAACATGTGAATTGGTTGCTACTTTAACATGAGAAGTTTTATGAGAAAGAATTGTTGTTATGATCCTAAGAAAAGTGATTAAAATTATCATTGATCAAACTTATGCACTATGCTAGCAATCACACTTCATAAATTATTTCTTTTAATCCTTTACCTACTCGAGGACGAGTAGGAATTAATCTTGGGGATGCTGATACATATCCAACGTATCTATAATTTATGAAGTATTCATGCCATGTTTACAACAATTTTATATGGTTTTGGTATGATTGGCATGGAACTAACCCGGACTGACGCTTTTTTCAGCAGAACTACTGTGGTGGTGTTTTTTGTGCAGAAATAAAAGTTCACCAAATGCAAGAAAAAAATTTGCCGACTTTTTTGGAACAAAAGAGGCACTAAATGCTTCGTGGGAGGACGAGAAGGTGGGCACAAGACACTTGGGCGCACTAGGAGGCCCAGGTGGGCCCACGTGGGTTGTGCTCACCTCGGGGCCATTCTTCGCGTGATTCCAACGCTGAAAAATCCTATAAATAGAGAAACCATCAGAAATAACCCTAGATCGGAAGTTCCACTGCCGCAAGCCTCTGTAGCCATAAAGAAAACCAAACTAGACCTCGTTCTGGCACCCTGTCGGAGGGGGAAATCATCACCGGTGGCCATCTTCATCATCCCGGCAGCCACCATGATGAGGAGGGAGTAGTCCACCCTCGAGGCTGAGGGCTTGTACCAGTAGCAATGTGTTTAATCTCTCTCTCTCTCTCTCGTGTTCTTGAGATGTCATGATCTTGATGTACCACGGGCTTTGTTAATATAGTTGGATCATATGGTGTTTTCCCCTCTCTATCTTGTTGTGAATTGAGTTTTCTCTTTGAGATTTCGTTGTTATCGGATTGAATACTTTTATGGATTTGAGAGCACTTGATGTATGTCTTGCTATGGATACCCGTGGTGACAATGGGGTATAATATTGATTCACTTGATGTGCATTCTGGCACTCAACTCACGAATTCCCGAGGTGACATCGGGGTAATCTATGCATAGGGGTTGATCCACGTTCTCGTCTTTGTTTCTCTGGTAGAAATCTTGGGGAACTCTTTGAGGTTCTTTGTGTTGGATTGAGTATTTTGAATCTGAAACGATTTGATGCATATCGTATAATCAACTAACGGATACTTGTGGTGACATTGGAGTATCTAGGTGACATTAGAGTTGGTTGATGTGTATCATATGGTGTTATTTTAGTATGAACTCTTGGATAGATCGATCGAAAAGAATAGCTTGGTGTTATTTTAGTACGAACTCTAGGATAGATTGAACACAAAGAATAGCTTTGAGGTGGTTTCATACCCTGCAAACAATTTCTTCTTATGTTCTCTGCTAGATAGGAACTTAGGAGTGATCTTCATCGCACGTTGAGGGATGGTTATATGATCCAATTATATTAGCCTTGTTGAGAGATTGCACTAGCGAAAGTACGAACCCTAGGCCTCATTTTCAAGCGTTGCAATACCGTTTGTGATCACTTTTGTTACTTGCTACCTTCTTGTTTTTATTGTTCCTATTAGAAAAATCAATATCGACTATCATTACTACACTTTTATCACCATCTCTTCGCCGAACTAGTGCACCTATACAATTTACCATTGTATCTGGTGTGTTGGGGACACAAGAGACTCTTTATTGTTTGGTTGCAGGGTTGTTTGAGAGAGACCATCTTCATCCTATGCCTCCCACGGATTGATAAACCTTAGGTCATCCACTTGAGGGAAAATTGCTACTGTCCTACAAAACTTGCTCCAGGTCGGGCCCGATAGATTCTAGTGCCAAGACCTTCACTGTGTGCAATTTCGGGGTCAAGCTTGTCGAAATCATTTTCTGAATGATAGACGAACAAACATCTTCAAAGTTAGAAATAATGTTAATTTGTAGAAGGAGAGGTAGAAGGCGGCTGTTGTACCTGAACGGGTGTAGATCCAATAACAAGTTCAGAGTATTTGTCAGACGAGTAGCCCACCACTGTCAATTTCAGCGCAGAAATAAACATTGATTCTTGTTGGACCTTCTTGATCAACTACAAGTAATCTCTCAAGTGCAGGTGTGTCCTGGATGACCATACAGTGGTCCACCTTTTGTGATGTCTTCCTGCCGCACCAGCAACACACATAAATAGTCCGGAGAGTCATGGAGGTGATGTGGAAGGTACTCAACCCATTAATCGCCTGAAGATGAAGGTACTCGAGTGCAGTACAGCCATGGAGCAGGAGCTCCAGGTCACCCTTTGACAGGCAGACACGACGAGCTCGAGGTGCTTTAGTCATGGAAGAATAAGAGTGGGCGCGTCATTAAGGGGCGGGAAATGGCAGTTCTTGAACTTGGCGACGCGCGGCGTGGGCACGAGGTGGAGTGCGGACATTGGCAGCGACCGCATATGCACATCATCAAAAATTTGCTCCTCGAGATGATCTAGGGCGGGGGATCGGAACCAGTTATCAAGCTTGGCTTGGTCCTTGCCATTGGAATGGAACTTGTCCATTCTAAGGCCTTTGGTTGGGCCAAGGTGATTGCCAAGGAACTTGGAGAATGCATCCAGGCTTTTGCGATAGCCATGGAAGAGCTCGTGGGTGTCGATGAGGTCGAGAGGGCTGGAGTTCCATAAGGGGCGCCACCGCCGGAAAAGGAGGGTTGTCCGCGCCCCATATTTAATTGGGAGGAAGGAGATGATGACTCTCAACATATCATCGGGGAGGCTGATAATTAAGTCTAGGCCTGCTGGAGTCGCTTGCGGTTCTAGCTCGCCCCGCCTCCGCTTGTTGGCAGCCCCGCTCTCCACCTCCAGAGTCTCCGTGTCATCGGCGCTTTCTGATAGAAATGGGAGTACAGGGAATATTTAGTTAAAACAGGGCAATAGAAAGGTGTATTGGTAACTAGAAGTTATTAGGTAGGGATATAGTAAGAAAAGGGAATAACAATTGGTTGCTTAAATACTACACACTTCATTTGACATTGTTGGGTAAGTCAACATATGCAGATAGTTGAAAATAAAACTTACTTCGAACAAAGTCTGGATGGATGATTTTGTCGGGGAAGTTAGCATATATCTCATGACCAGGCCCTTCTATGTGCAGTGCAATTTTAGTGCCAGCTTTTAGTACATAAAACTTTGCAATTTCATTCCATAAGCCAGTGCCAAAATAGGAGTCACCACGTTCATTAAGTCTTACAGTAGCAATGATTGTAAATCCATGGTTTGTGTGCAGTATGACATTCGTGGAGCCTTGATGTATGTAAAGGGAAAAATTGTGCACTACATAATTTGTTGCATATCGAGGGATGTCCTGAAGAAAATGGTAGGATTGTTAAAGAAAATATGGTAACATGAAAATATGGGCCCAAATTTAAAGAACTGCACATCAGTTGAAATCGAAGGACAAAAGTCTATAATTAAATAGATAGGTTAAACATGATGTCATGAAAATATGAGAGTAATCGAAAGAACAATACATCATTAATTTTCCTAATATAGAAAGAAGAGGGGGGAAATCCCCTTTGACGTATATGGTGCATGTGACACCTTTTATCCAAATGTAGCAATATTTAGAATATGTTCAGGAAAGTAGGCCATGCCAACCGATTCAGGGTGAGATTGAACATACCGCGCGCGTCCTCAAGTTATCTGGAACGATGAGATGGAATCTTTGGCGGCGGTCGCCAAGTCCTGAAGTGTCGGCGCACTGTACATTCTATGAATGAAAGAAAACCATCAAATCAGCTCGAATAAAAATGAATTCACGGCGATTTCCGCCGGGTGATTAAAGGAGGCAGATGAACTGAGATAAGAGATGAGATAATATCTTGTTAAATTAGTTACCTTGTCGTCTCTTATCTCAGTACGGCAGATTCCCCAACCGAGCGGAGCTGGGTCGACCGCGAGTAGCATCAAGAAAGTCAATGGTGATAGGCGGCGGCAAGCGGAAGTGGTGAAATGCGGTGGGCTTTGCCAGCAGCCTGGCAGCGGCGGCAGGCCTTGAGCTAAGTGTTTACCGCGGTGATAGGAGGTGCCAAGGCATAGACGTGGAGGAGCTTGTGCAGGTGTGAATCAGGAACGTACCGTAGGGGCCGAGGGGGTGGCGGGCCGGTGAGGGTTTTTGTTATGTGGAGATGGTGAGGGTTTTCTTTTTTCTTTTTTGAATTGGGTGGTGAGGGTTTTCTGTCCCACAAAGAATTTTGGGGGCAACGATTTGCTAGAGCGAATTGTGTGTGATTGACGTAGCAGGAAAAATGAAAGTCATTTCACACGGTTCCAATTTTGGGAACTGTGTGTGATTGACGTACTACCTTCGTCCTAGTTTATTGGTCCCCCGTTGTAATTTTTACCAAAATTTGGCGAAATATTTAACATACTAAGACATATATAATAAGCGTACACATACATAAGCATAGTTCAACCATAAGTACATAGTTCAACCGTCATTAAGCATACTCAAGCATACATAGTTTGATCCTGAAGCATCTCACATGTGGCCAGCACGATCCTGAAGCTTCTCCATGTACTCGGCGTACGCGCCGTGCGCCACCCTACGAGAATACTTCTGCTTGAAGGAGCCAACGGCCCGTCCTCTTGCATGTGCCAGAACACTTAGATACGCGTCATGAATCTTGTGGTGGCAAAATGGGCATCCATAGCCATCGTTCCAGGTCCTAATACTCCTGTTATGCATTCCCGCATAAAGCTCCCTCAGGATTCGCCTCTTGTACCTCCTCTGGGAATCTTCATCCTCGCTGTCCACATCGTCAGACAGCACCTATACAAATAGTAAAACAATTTTGACATCAAATCACTGATTACATGCCGTGAAGTAGGATTAGGAATTTATGGCTATTTATTTATACATATCCAGATATTATGGTTCGATTTTTAAGAATAGTCATCTATGTACATACCAATCTTGAAGATAATAATGGCACAAACATAGGTAGGTCATTCAAAATCAATTGTCAAGTCTAGGCTAGGAATTATTAGCACAAACACTAACCCTAGTCGGATTACTAGCAGAAATCATTTGCACAGATGAAACAACTAATCACTTATCACATGTACCATTCAAACAATCAATACACTACATGGATCTAACGAAACTTACTCAGATTTCATGGATTGGGAGAACATAACCACAGGATTTCTATTCCAAAAAGGGGGAGGCAGGAGTAACTAGAGAAACTCTATGATCTATTTGACACATAAACTAACCAGCTGTCCGTCATCGTCGGAGTCATCGCCGGAGTGGTCGCCAGAGTTGTCGCCAGAGTGGTCGTCAAAGTCGTCGCCAGAGTGGTTTTCGGAGTTGGTGTGGAACTCCGCCTCCAGCTGTGGAAGCTCGACGTCGTCGACGATGTCAGGGTGCAGCGATAACTCACCGGTGGTGACGGCAACCTCTGTTTCCATCTCCATGTCGTGCTCTGGTGCTTTAGCAGACCCCGTGTTGCCACTCCCTCCGATGGGGCACTTCGGCGGCATCCTCATACACTGACGGCTTTGAGGACTGAGAGTTGCGTCGAGGATGCAAGCGGAGGGAGAGGATTGTGTGTGTGTAGCGAGGATGGGGGAGGGCACACCATTAATATGGAGTAGTGGGAGTTGTGGGAGAGAGGCGGGCGGCGGTCAAACCAATGGCTCGCCTCCCGATTAGCTTGCGCACTGGAGTGCTGGCATGCCTACCAAAATTTCACACAACTACTCACACGCCTCCCGATGACACTGCGCAGCGAGCACGCCTCGTTCACATACCTACACGCACGCCTCCCCGTCTGCCAGTGCGGCGGACTGCTCGCATGCATCCCGTCAACTCACGCCTACTCGCATGCCACATGGGTCGCGTGGCGGCACGTATATTGTTTTTATATTTGGATGATTAATGATGCCGCTTTATTGCTTAACCGAAGCATGGCACGTATCCATTGTTGGTCTAACGCTCACGGTTCCAATAAATAATCCATTTGGGATATTGGTTCCCAATTATTAATAATCTCTCGTCTGTAATTAGATAAAGATTACATCAAAACTGGTCTCAAATTTGACAAAAAAAAGTACAATACCACTTTGTATTGGTGTCCATATGACAACACGATAAGTTTCATGAACTTCAAATAAGTTTTGGGTGTACTAGAATTTAAAAATCAAGATTCTCAATGTTTGAAATTTGTTGCACGGAGAGTAAAGATGCACCCAGTGAGACACATGTGTTTTTGCAATCCATTTAGGTGCACTGTCACGTGTCCATGTAGCTCAAATTTGATTTTTGCACATTATACCCATAGAAAATCAATCAATCAATGTACTAAAACGTCTTAATGATCTATGTGATTTTTTTTTAAATTAAAACGTCTCTCCTTTGGTAACATGTATGTTCACCGCAGGATAATTAATTTAACATGCATCGCAGTTGCAGTGGATTCACGGTGTGTGTGGGGGGCTGTGCGTCTGCGGGTGGTGGGTGGCTCGCAATACATGACGAGTTGTGAGCCACCGTGTGGATTGGCCGTTTTGTTAGGGAGGCTAGTGCCACATCAGAGTTGTGAAATCGTTATTTAAAAATTTACACAACCCTTTCATAAATAAATGTTTTGCCACATGTAGTCGATGGTTGTCCTACACAACACTCGATACTTGCGTGTGACGCTTTCTGTGGGCCCGCGAGGTCGTCGTCCATCACTTTGACGAACAGTCGGCGGTGAGGTTAATTTGACCAGCAAGGTAGAATCTTTTTTGTTTGTGTTATGGTGGTATATAGTACGCGTCGAAGAGGTGGGAGGGGACTAGCATATATACTATATGTATGCGTCTGTGAACAAGTACACCTCACTCTGTGTCGAGACTTTTTGGTTACCGAGGCATGTGCCACATCAAAATTGTGAAATTGGTTATTCAAACATCACACAACACCTTTTTGGGCCACATGCATATATATCCTAGCTAGGACACTCACGTGTGACGCTTCCATCTGTGGGCCCACGAGGCCATCGTCGATGCATGCATGCATGCATCACTTTGACCTACATCGAGAGAGGTTAATTAATTTCACCATCGATGAGGAATCTTTTGGGTTGTACAGATATTACGGCAGGAGCATATAGTATGCAGTGAAGAGGGGGGAAGGGGACCATCATATGTAGTATGCTTGATATGAACCTCGCTCTGTGTGGGTGCATGGTTTACGGTTTTTGAGGCATGTGGCACATCAAAGTTGTGCATTTTGGGTATTCAACATATATATGTTTGGCCCACATGCAAAGCGGTGGTGGTTGTCCTCTCGCACCCACTTAAGCGGTTATCAGCGATATCGATGCTTTCCATCTGTGGGCCCGCTTGGTCCATCACTTCTTTTTGCCTGACAACAAGAGAGGTTAATTTGACTTAGGAGGGGATTATTATTTTTGCTCTGGGATGACATGCATGATACACTTTGAGAACACACACATGCATGTGTATGCATGAATCCCTCCCATCGAGTCGAAGTGGCTAGTACAACGACACCATCATGAACTGATCTCGCTCTATGTGGGGAGCTAGTGTACGATTTTTGACACACGCACCATATCAATGTTGTCTATTCAAACATGCATGCACGCATCACCTCCATACATAGGCATGTAGTGGTTTCCTTTGAACGATACACTCCCTCGCATGGTTATCTGCGACAAAACTATATATTCATGGGCCCGCGTGGACATCCATGATCACATTGACCAACAACAAGATAGGTTACCATGGTAGATTCTTCATTTGGTTCGTGTTATCGTAGTATAGGTCATGGTGAGATTCAGACCTAATTAAGTTTGAGCGCATATACTATGCACGCATGCATGCATATATGAATCCCTGTCGTTGGCTTGAAGTGTGGTGTAACATACATATGCATCGTCAACCTAACCCTCACTCTGTGTGGGGGTTTCTAGTTCGAAATCACGGTGCCACATCAAAGTTGTTCCATTGTTACTCAAAAATAAACCTCTCCATACATATGTTTGGTCCACATGCACGCAGTGGTTGTCTTCGGGGACTAGCTACTTGCGTGATTATTGGCGAGCTAGCCCATCTCCGGGGTCGCATGGACGGCCATCACTTTGACCAACAACAAGAGAGAAGTTGTACGACCAAGGTGGGTTATTCTTGGTCCGTTTTACGATCCATCTTGGTGAGATATATGCCTCTCTGGCCCGCCGACTAAAAGTGTGGGGGGTGGTACATCACACTTTGCTAGGTGAACCTCGGATGGGGGGAGGGGGGCATGCTCATAGCCTAGGATTCCCTTCGTGCCGACACGAGGGGGGCTGCTAGCTACTTCGCACTTTGCTAGGTGAACCTCGGTTGGGGGGCATGCATTCATAGCTTAGGAATCCCTTCGTGCCGACACGAGGGAGGGGGCTGCTAGCTCTACTTCACACTTTGCTAGGTGAACCTCGGTTAGGGGGCATGCATTCATAGCTTAGGATTCCCTTCGTGCCGACACGAGGGAGGGGGCTTCTAGCTACTTCGCACTTTGCTATGGTGAACCTCGGTTGGGGGGCATGCATTCATAGCTTAGAATTCCCTTCGTGCCAACACAAGGGAGGAGGGGGCTGCTAGCTACTTCGCACTTTGATAGGTGAACCTCGGTTAAGGGGGAGGGGGCATGCATTCATAGCTTAGGATTCCCTTCGTGCCGACACGAGGGGAAGGTGGGGGCAAGCAATACCATGCGCTTTGCGAGAGAGGTGCCACATCGAAGTTGCATTTGGTATTTGAAAATCAAACCACCCTTTTGATACATAAATTTGGTCCACATGCAAGTGTGTTCGTGTTCTGACCCTCTCCCACGTCATTTTTCGCCAAATTTATGAATGTTAGACAAGTCGGATGACGCAACAGACACGGTTTACTCAAACTAACCATGTGCCACGCCGGTGCACCTGTCACGCACACATCCACACAATACATTGGGCTCCACGAGGCTCCCCCTCTCAAAAATATATGCCCGCCTCGAGGAGTTTTCTGTTTCATAACACAAGGTTGTTATCTCCGGACCGTGTGCGATGTTTCTTGTTCCCAATCCCGCCTGCATACCTAGAAAATATCTGGCCTCCTAGAGGGTTTTTCTGTTTCATAACACATGGTCGTTATCCGCCTTTGACTCCCGCGTAGTAAAATTTCCAGTACCCGCGTCATTTCCTCAAACACCCCCCCCCCCGTCCTCCACACACACACACACACATACACCAAAACCTCCTCGGGCGTGCGCACACACACACCCTCCCTCGCTCAAAATCCTAGCAAAGTCCCCGCCGCCACCGCCGCCGCAATTCCTCCATCGTCAACATATGTCGGTTTGCCCGTGCAGCTTACCCACCGATCTTCATACCCAGGCCGCCCTGAGTTTCTTAGATGACACCTGCCAAACGCCCCCTTTCCCACATATCCCCATCCCCATCCCCCACTCCAGAGTGTCGCAGCCTAAGCCCGGCTACGCTTCCCATGGAGCTCGAGGAGCGACTAGCCCAAAAGAGGTGTATAGCCGTCTCTTCGCCCGACGTCGCCGAGGAAGCTAACGACCATTACTGGCGGCAGGCACTCAAGCAGCGGGCTAGAGTATGAGGGCATGTCTCGTCCGCCGGCTACGACATCGAGGTCATCGACAGCGACGCCCTGAGGCGGGCTGTGTCATAGGTTAAGTGGCCCACCCCCAACCCCTTGGGTTCAACCACCGTCGATCTCATCAATGGCCCCGACGCTGATCTCCTGTGGCTCGTTGTCAACAATTTGCCATTCTACATCGCCATCGAGCCCATTTTGTCATTTCTGAAGGACACGTTTTGCGCCGCTGGCTTGGGATCCATAGGTTCCAAGTTAGACCTTATCGACGGCAACCACGAGGAGGGCACCATCTCCAGATCTTCCAAGGGCAAAGAGCCCATCTGCTCTTCCAAGGGGAAAGCGCCCATCTGCGACATCAGGGAGGGCACCCTACAGCCGTGCTCTTCCAATGGGAAGGAGCCCATCTGCGACAACATGGAGCGCATCCAGGGTTCGTGCTCTTCCCATGGGAACGAGCCCATCTGTGACAAGTGAGGAAACCCATGATTTGTTTTGTCGTGCCTCTTCACAGGGGGAACCCATGATTTGTTTTGCCGAGTCCCTTTTGTAGTGTAGTGAGAATATGTCCAGTTTTAATTGCTATATCTGGTTGTTTGCAGTATGCCTTGTTTATTTCAGTTGTTCACAATGTGATGCTCTATATATGCAATTATTTACTATGCAGTACATTTCATCAATCCAGTTTTAAACATACCGATAGCAATGCATATATTTGCTTGTTGTTAAGCCTATTATAGCTAGCATATGCCTCTTTTAAAGTTTTTTTATTGTTCGGTTGTTTGTAGTTAGCATATGTTCAGTTTCAAATGCTATCTTTGGTTGTTCGTAGTATGCCTTGTTTATTCCAGTTATTCACAACGTGATGTTCTATATTTGCAAGTATGAACTGTGCAGTTCAATTTCACCAGTATCAGTTTCAACAATACCACTATGAATGACTACATTTGGTTGCTGCATCTTGTAGTTAACACGCCTTTCCATTTTTATTTAACCATGACCAGTGTACTTAGACCGGCACAATACCAGTTTGAATGACCATGTTTGCTTGTTGTTAAATGTTTGGCCTGTTGTAGTTGGCACACCTTTCCACTTGTTTTGCTTTACTAGCGTGCTTAAACCTGCACATTGAAGCTATCTTTTGGAGATTATTTTGTCTGCCATGTGTAATTTTGGTTGATGCTTAGCCTGTTCTGCTTAACATGCTTCTTGATGTACCTACACAGGACAATTTTGGGAACGAATGTTGTTTTCTATCGAGGTTAGTTTCATCCCATGGCTTATATCTGCTCACTATTCAGTATATCGGTAACTGGTACCATAGGCCGGCGGCTGATAAGGACTAATCGGTGAATCGGACTTTTAACTGAATATATCTGCAACCCATTTTTCCTTAGGTTAACTAGGGCCATATGTAATATATCTGAGGCTACATAGCAACATGCACTGTACTTATTGTCTAAATATGCAATCCTAGGCTACATAGCAACAAGGAAGAGTGTTACATTAATGTTCTAATGATATCTAGATATACGTAGAAGAGCAGCAGCAGCAATAGCAACAACACAGCCCTCTTTGGATACTCAACTTAGCTAAAGGTTAGATTTAGTTTCTAACTCATTACTAACCCTGAAATAACTCCATCCAAAGAGTTGTTTGGATGGCATGGGTTAGACTGACAATAAATGCATTAGGAGAACTAGCTCCAATTAGCACCTCTTGGGTTGGATACTAGTTTTTTTGGGTGGGTTATAGATGCAACTAGCTCAAACTAGCCCTCTTTTTTAGATATACTTTAGGGTTATTTGAGCCCGAACTAGCTCAAACTAACTGTAACCCGTGGATACAGGAGCAGATAATATGTAAGAATGAACTAAACTCCTTCCGGCCCATAATATAAGATGTTAATTCATCTAATATGTGAGTATATTGGATGTTATAAGATACTCCCTCCGTTCCTAAATATTTGGCTTTCTAGAGATTTCAAATGGACTACCACATACGAATGTATATAGACATATTATAAAAGAGTGTATATAGACATATTATACAGTGAAATGTATATAGAGTGTTTCTAATATTAACCTGATTGGTGGGCATGCAAAGGTTAAAGTATTTCTACCAGAACACGATGATTATCTAGATGTTTTCATGAAGACTGTGAAGGATGGGGGGTTGGCCATCACACGGGGTTGGACTAGAGTCATGTGTGCCTTCTGCATGAAGGAGGGCACAATATGGGCATTCCGCTTCACCTTGTTCAGCAACCAGAATGTATTTCGCCTCTCTCTTTACCGTTTTTAATATTAGAAGTATACAACTGTGGTTCATCATTCTTTATTTGGTTCTTATGTAATTCTTGAACATATGTACCTATGAATCGAATAATGCATTGGTTGTTTGAACCTGATGGATATGAATAAAGCTGTAGCATACAGTCAAATTCAAATCCAAATCCGATACAATTTGGAAAAGCAGCAATTAAATTACGGTGAAATTACGCTCTCCAGGTTGTTACGGCACACACGGTTGGTAAAACACAAACATTTGCGATATGCACCATAATCAGAGACGGTTCACAGAGAGGAAACGTGTGCAAGCATGCACACAGTTGCTGTTTCCAAAGCGTGTGCGATGTCAGACAATATCACAAACGGTGCGGGCAAACTAAATGTTTGTGTTAGTTGCCTTATCGTACACGATTTGCAACCATGAACTGTTTCTGATGAAGTATGCATCGTAAACATTGCACTACAGAATAGCATGTGCGATAGTTGTCGTGTACGACGATGTTATGATGGTCTGACGTTTTGTAATCCTGTCCGACACTCGTACAACGATTAGCTAATCTTCTTAACAGTGAACCATTTGTGATGGGTCGCGCATCATACACGTTCTATAATAGTGAACCATTTGTGATGGGCCGCGCATCGTAAACTTAGCACCACAGAATACCGACTGTGATGACAATGCGAGCAGAAACGAATAGGAGTACTGTAGGGGCCCTATCCCCGACAATTTCTGGGTCGTGTGGGAAGGACCCCCCTATCGCCCACACTCACTTGGCGACGGTTCCAAATGTCGTCGCAGAAAGGGGTTTTAAACCGTTTGCTTAGGACCGACGCGCACCAGTGGTTGCAAATAGGAATTATGTGCCCGTAGATTTCATTGTTCTTGACATAGGTTGAAATCCTACATGTCCTATTATTCTTGGTAGACCTTTTCTTAGAATGATTGGTGCAATTATTGATATGAAAGAAGGAAACATTAGATTTCAATTTCCATTAAGGAAAGGCATAGAACACTTCCCTAAAAAGAAAATTAGATTGCCTTATGAATCTATTATGAGAGCCACTTATGGATTATATGCCAAAGATGATAATGCCTAGATCTATTCGTGCTTTATGCCTAGCTAAGAGCGTTAAACAATAGCGCTTGTTGGGAGTCAACCCAATTTTATTTTTGTTTTTTGCTTTTTAGGTTCTGTTTTGCATTAAATAATTCATCTAGATTATGGTTAGATGTGGTTTTTATGTTTTAATTTGTGTTTGTGGCAAGGGATAGCTTACGGTGATAGTTGATTTGATCTTACTGAAAAACAGAAACTTTTGCGCCCGGGAAATTAATTTTCATTTTTAGTAGAAGCGCGATAACATACTGACTCTTTTTTTAGAAGATTAATAAACAAATTTATTAGGTCTTCCTAATTATTTAGAATTTTTGGAGTTACAGAAGTATTCTAAATCTCCAGATTGCTACAGACTGGTCTGTTTTTGATAGATTCTGTTTTTCGCGTGTTGTTTGCTTATTTTGATGCATCTATGGCTAGTATCGGGGGATATGAACCATGGAAAAGTTGAAATACAGTAGATATTACACCAATATAAATAAATAATAAGTTCAAACAGTACCATAAGTGGTGATTTATTTTCTTCTACTAACGGATCTTATGAGATTTTCTGTTGAGTTTTGTGTTGTGAAGTTTTCAAGTTTTGGGTAAGGATTTGATGGACTATGGAATAAGGAGTGGCAAGAGCCTAAGGTTGGGGATGCTCAAGGCACAGCAAGGTAATATTGAAGGACAACCAAGATCCTAAGCTTGGGGATGCCCCGGAAGGCATCCCCTCTTTCGTCTTCGTCTATCGGTAACTTTACTTGAGGCTATTTTTTTATTCACCACATGATATGTGTTTTGCTTGGAGCGCCTTGTATGATTTGAGTCTTTGCTTTTTGGTTTTCCACAGTCATCCTTGTTGTACACACCTTTTGAGAGAGACATGCATGAATCGTGATTTATTAGAATATTCTATGTGCTTCACTTATATCTTTTGAGCTAGGCAAATTTGCTTTAGTGCTTCACTTATATATTTTTAGAGCACGACGGTGGATTTATTTTATAGAAATTGATGAACTGTCGCACTTCACTTATATTATTCTGAGAGTCTTTAAAATAGCATGGTAATTTGCTTTGGTTATAAAATTAGTCCTGATATGATAGGCATCTAAGAGGGATATAATAAAAACTTGCATATAAAGTGCATTGAATACTATGAGAAGTTTGATTTCTTATGATTGTTTTGAGATATGAAGATGGTGATATTAGAGTCATGATAGTAAGTAGTTGTGAATTTGAGAAATACTTGTGTTAAGGTTTGTGAGTCACGTAGCATGCACGTATGGTGAACCGTTATGTAACGAAGTTGGAGCATGAGATATTTTTTGATTGTCTTCCTTATGAGTGGCGGTCAGGGACGAGTGATGGTCTTTTCCTACCAATCTATCCCTTAGGAGCATGCGCGTAGTACTTTGTTTTGATGACTAATAGATTTTTGCAATAAGTATGTGAGTTCTTTATGACTAATGTTGAGTCCATGTATTATACACACTCTCACTTTTCCGCCATTGCTAGCCTCTCTAGTACCGCACAACTTTTGCCGGTACCATAAACCCACCATATACCTTCCTCAAAACAGCCACCATACCTACCTATTATGGCATTTCCATAGCCATTCCGAGATATATTGCCATGCAACTTTCCACCGTTCCATTTATTATGACATGCTCCATCATTGTCATATTGCTATGCATGATCATGTAGTTGACATCGTATTTGTGGCAAAGCCACCGTTCATCTTTTTTTATACATGTCACTCTTGATTCATTGCACATTCTGGTACACCGCCGGAGGCATTCATATAGAGTTATATTTTGTTCTAGTATCGAGTTGTAATTTTAGAGTTGTAAGTAAATAAAAGTGTGATGATCTTCATTATTAGAGCATTGTCCCATGTGAGGAAATAAAACAATGAGAGAAAAAGATATAAGGGACAATATTACTATCCTTTTTGCCACACTTGTGTTTCAAAGTAGCACCATGATCTTCATGACAGAGAGTCTCCTATATTGTCACTTTCATATACTAGTGGGAATTTTTCATTATAGAACTTGGCTTGTGTATTCCAATGATGGGCTTCCTCAAAATTCCCTAGGTCTTCATGAGCAAGCAGGTTGGATGCACACCCACTTAGTTTTGGTTTTGAGCTTTCATAAACTTATAGCTCTAGTGCATCCATTGCATGGCAATCCCTACTCACTCACATTGATATCTACTGATGGGCATCTCCATAGCCCGTTGATATGCCTAGTTGATGTGAGACTATCTCCTTCCTTTTTGTCTTCTCCACAACCACCTTCTATTCCACCTATAGTGCTATGTCCATGGCTCACGCTCATGTATTGCGTGAAAGTTGAAAAAGTTTGAGAACATCAAAAGTATGAAGCAATTGCTTGGCTTGTCATCGGGATTGTGCATGATTTGAATATTTTGTGTGATGAAGATGGAGCATAGACAGACTATATGATTTTGTAGGGATAATCTTTCTTTGGCCATGTTATTTTGAGAAGACATAATTATTTTGTTAGTATGCTTGAAGTATTATTGTTTTTATGTCAATATTAAACTTTTGTTTTGAATCATACGGATCTGAACATCCATACCATAATAAAGAGAATTACATGGATAAATATGTTAGGTAGCATTCCACATCAAAAAATCTGTTTTTATCATTTACCTACTTGAGGACGAGCAGGAATTAAGCTTGGGGGTGCTTGATATGTCTCCAACGTATCTATAATATTTGATTCTTCCATGCTATTGTATATCTATTTTGGATGTTTTATATGCATTTATATGCTATTTTATATTATTTTTGGGACTAACCTATTAACCTAGAGCCTAGTGCCAGTTCCTGTTTTTCCTTGTTTTAGAGTTTCACAGAAAAGGAATACCAAACGGGGTCCAAACGGAATGAAACTTCCGCGATGATTTTTCTTGGACCAGAAGACATCCAGAGGGCTTGGAGTGCACATCAGGAAAGACACGAGGTGGCCACAAGGTCGGGAGGCGCACCCAGGGGGGTAGGGCACGCCCCCCACCCTTGTGGGCCCCTCCTGACTCCACCGACCTATTTCTTCTGCCTATATATTCTCAAATATCCCAAAACCTTCCATGGAAGCCACGAAACCACTTTTCCATCGCCGCAACCTTCTGTACCCGTGAGATCCCATCTAGGGGCATTTTCCGGCATCCTGCCGAAGAGGGATTCGATCACGGAGGGCTTCTACATCAACACCATTGCCTCTCCGATGAAGCGTGAGTAGTTTACCACAGACCTACGGGTCCATAGCTAGTAGCTAGATGGCTTCTTCTCTCTCTTTGATTCTCAATACCATGTTCTCCTTGATGTTTTTGGAGATCTATTTGATGTAATACTCTTTTGCGGTGTGTTTGCCGAGATCTGATGAATTGTGGATTTATGATCAACTTATCTATGAATAATATTTGAATCTCCTATGAATTCTTATATGCATGATTTGATATCTTTGCAAGTCTCTTCAAACTATCCATTTGGTTTGGCCAACTAGATTGGTTTTTCTTGCAATGGGAGAAGTTCTTAGCTTTGGGTTCAATCTTGCAGTGCTCGATCCTACTGACAGAAGGGGAACCGACACGTATTGTATTGTTGCCATCGAGGATAACAAGATGGGGTTTTCATCATATTGCTTGAGTTTATCCCGGGACATTGTGTCATCTTACTTAATGTGTTACTCTGTTCTTCATGAACTTAATACTCTGGATGCAGGCAGGAGTAGGTCGATGTGTGGAGTAATAGTAGTAGATGCAGGCGGGAGTCAATCTACTTGATACGGACGTGATGCCTATACTCATGATCATTGCCTTAGATATTGTCATAACTTTGCGCTTTTCTATCAATTGCTCGGCAGTAATTTGTTCACCCACCGTAATATTTTCTATCTTGAGAGAAGCCTCTAGTGAAACCTATGGCCCCTGGGTCTACTTTCCATCATATAAGTTTCGGATCTACAATTCTAGTTTCCTATTTACTTTCTTTGCAATCTTTTACTTTCCGTTCCATAAACCAAAAATACCAAAATATTACTTTACCGTTTATCCATCTATATCAGATCTCACTTTGCAAATAACCGTGAAGGGATTGACAACCCCTTTATCGCGTTGGGTGCAAGTTGGTGTTTGTTTGTGCAGGTATTCGGTGGCTTGTGTGTTGTCTCCTGCTGGATTGATACTTTGGTTCTCAAAAGCTGGGGGAAATACTTACTCTACTTTGCTGCATCACCCTTTCCTCTTCAAGGTAATAACCAACGCAAGCTCAAGAGGTAGCAGTCACTCCAAGGTTCTTATCTAGCGGAGAACATAAGATGAAATTGTTTGTAGGTACAAAACCACCTCAAAGCTATTCTTTTCGATCAATCCATTGAGCTATTCCTATAAGTGTCACAAACAGCCCCAGAGATCATAATAAAATAACACCAAAACAAATTTAGATTCATAATACTCAATCCAACACAAATAAACTCAAAGAGTGCCCCAAGATTTCTACCGGAGAAACAAAGACGAAAACATGCGTCAACCCCTATGCATAGATTACCCCAATGTCACCTCGAGAATCCGTGAGTTGAGTGCCAAAACATACATCAAGTGAATCAATATGATACCGCATTGTCACCACAGGTATTCATAGCAAGAAATACATCAAGTGTTCTCAAATCCATAAAAGTATTCAATCCGATAATAACAAAATCTCAAAGGAAAAACTCAATTCATCACAGCAAGATAGAGAGGGGAAAACAACATATGATCCAACTATATTAACAAAGCTCGTGATGCATCAAGATTGTGCCAACTTAAGAACACGAGAGAGAGAGAGAGAGATTAAACACATAGCTACTGGTACAAACCCTCAGCCTCGAGGATGGACTACTCCCTCCTCATCATGGTGGACGCCAGGATGATGAAGATGGCCTCCGGTGATGATTTCCTCGTCCGGTAGGGTGCAGAAACAGGGTCTAGATTGGTTTCCCATGGCTATAGAGGCATGTGGCGGCAGAACTTTTGATCTAGGCTTATTTCTGGGGGTTTTTGTATATATAGGATTTTTTGGCATTGGTCTCACGCTGAGATGGGCCTTGAGGGGCCCACTACCCACCAGGGCACGCCAGAGCGGGGGTGGCGCGCCCTGGTGCCTAGTGGGCAGTAGCCCCCACCCCCCTCAAGTGGTTCTTTGCTCCAATATTCTTCATTTGTTCCATAAAAAAACTCCAAAATGTTTCGTCCAATTTTGAGAAATTTTATTTCTACACAAAAACAAACACCACGGTAGTTCTGCTGAAAACAGCGTTAGTCTGTGTTAGTTCCATTCAAATCATACCAAAACCATATATAATTGTTTTAAACATGACATGAATACTTCATAAATTATAGATATGTTGGAGACGTATCAGCTGCCCGCACCCCCCCTCCTTGTCGAACACCTCCCCCACCACCGCGAGGAGATGGTTCGGCTCCTCGCAGAGATAGGTGAAGGAGACCGGGTCCGGAAGCCGCAGCTCGTAGAAGTCGATGGGGTGGTCGAACGGGTTTAGCCCGATGGCCGACATGGTCGTGTTGGCATGATGGTACGCATCGCGCAACCTCAACACACACTTGGTAACATGATCTAGCAAGCGGTTGAGGCGATCCTGGACCTCCTCACGATCGGCTCTCTCGCGCTCCATCCGGCTCGCCATCTCGACAACCTGACTGCCTAGCACGTCTGTCGATTCATGCAACAACACAGCCGACGCCTGAAGCATCTTAGTGGTGGAATCCTGCCTCTTTTGAAGCTCCGTGAACAACCACTCATAACGGAGGTGCAAGTCACTCTTCTCCTCCCTAAGCTCACGGAGCTCCACATCCTTGGCCCGAAGTTGTGCATCATTGGCTTGGAGCTCCTTTATCACATGCCTCACCTCAGACGTGGTGATATCGGAATCTGGTAGAAGGAATGGGGGAAAGCAAGCGGATGGGGCGAAAAGGCAAAGCTATCTACAATAATGTGGAGGGAGCCAGAGCATGAAGATGGATGTCTCCCTATACAGCGGGGGAGAATATGGCGAGAAGATCGATCAATAGTACTACTCCCTCCATCCATATATATATAGGGCCTAATGCGTTTTTCGAGACTGTCTTTGATTGTTGATAAGATAAATAATACATGAGATGTATAATGTAAAAATTACATCATTGGAAGCTCCTTTCATGTACGAATTTAATGGTATGCTTTGTGTAACTTGCATGCCATAAATTATTGCTCTAACACGTGGTCAAATTTTATCTCAAAAAACGCATTAGGCCATACGGTAATTCTGCTGAATAAGGAGTACTAAATTTTGGATTTCCTTAGTCTACGCCTTTTCACATCAAAGAGCAGTGGGTTTTAATGCCGAAGTCATCATGACTAATTCATGCCAAACCCAAAGACCAAAGCAACGCATGATGGATATTTTAGATATTTCCTACCAACAAGTAGCGACAAACGAGAAGGTGGTATGAGTTCTGAATACGCCTTACGATCAGGCGTCTCTGTTGGGATCAAGTACACGCCTAATCGAAACCCGCGGCTGCAGTTCAACTGAACACGCCGCAATATTAGGCGTTTCTAGGTTGTGGTTAAACGCTAAGGACATGTTTGGTAGCTATAGGAGCCGGGATTGGCTAGCTCAGCCTGGCTCAACCGAGCCTGGTTGAAGGAAAACATGCAAAAAGTCAATATCTGCAAATTGTTTGGTTGCTCGCATCTAGGCCTTTCGTATTAGGGGAGTAATTTGGTTGCCTGCATTGGCTCATCTCACGCTACTACATGGTGTTTGGTTGTATACGTGAGATATGATTAAGAGATAACACTTACACTTAACACACACACACACTTACACTTAACACACGCACTGTCCTCGCGACTGTGGTGGACGGTGACCGAGGCGCCGCGTCCGACACGATGAGCACCGAGTCTCGGGCGAACGTTCTTGCCGGCACTGCGGCGAACTAGTTGCTAGTGTCGCCGCCACTATAGAGAAAGTCCGTGGGGAGGAGCACTGAGGCGGAGGAACGGGGAAGAGAAACGGTGGACCATGGTCGTGGCTTCGCGTTCGACACGACGAGCACAGAGTCGTATGCGAGTGACCCCATCAGCGGCGCGACGAACTAGCCTCGTCGCCGCGGAGAAAGTACACACGGAGACAGAGGACAAAGGAGGAGAAATACAGTGCGAGCGCCATGGCAGCTTGTAGGACGAGAGAGAGGAGGCCGAGATGAACGATGCCAGAAATGACTCCAGTGCAGTAGGACGCGGGCAAGAAGGTCAAGAGGAACGGCGCCGCCGTCGAGAGGGACTAATAGGAGGGCTTTGAAGCAGAGGATAGAGTAGGTGTGCGCGTCATGGTGGATCGAGGAGAGAAGGCCGAGATGAACAATCGTTGAATCAGAAAACTTGCAGCACAGATGCCGTGAGGAACTGCGAGATTAAGCTACTAGTCAAAGGAAATTTTAAACGGTCATTCGTGCGCGACGAATTTGACAAAATTCGTCTAAAATAGCTCCAAACGTAAACAAAAAGTTGAGCATTTACGGTTGACAAAATCTCAAACCGATCGCCTGAATGAAACCGTAACATCGATATGCATCTTTTTCGTGTAAAGCTTATCTCGAAACATAGCACTGTTGTGTAAATTAGAGAGAAGAAGGAAGCAAGGAGATTAGGAAGGAGGTTAGTGGAGGTAGAAGAAGAAGCACGTACACAGCTCGCATCCCTCCACCCTCCTCTCAAGCAAGGGGCACACCCATTTGCGCTCGTTATGGCTCAGCTCAATCTGGCTCGCTGGAAACTGCCAATCTAAACGTCTAAGCGAGACATGCCTAGAGCTGCTTGAAAATTCATGCGATGTAGACTCAATAGTGTATGCAGGCAATTAAACAGACTGGATTCTCTTGCTGCGCGGGCTTGGTAAGACTCAATGCAGGCAACCAAAAACACGTCATAAACGATCAGGTGTGTTATATCTTGCAATGCCTTCCGGACGGGCGCGTGCGGTGATTGCCACGCTGGCGGCCGGTCGTTGACCTCGGTCAAATGCGCTTTTGCGGGTGGCGCTGCCACGTGCAAGTGAGACGCCTATCGGTTCGGCGTGAACGAGGTCAGACGACGAAATAAGTTTTTTTGAGGGGTCAGTGGACGAAATAAAACCCTCCAAGGGTCATCTAGTAAAAAAAAATACGCCTATCGTCCGATCCCACTGCAAATCTGGAGGAGATACATGTGTCGGGTTGAAAATCCTCGCGAGGGGCCCCAACGACCGATCCATCACCTCGCATGATGCCGATGGATGTTAATTGGTGCTCGTGTAGCGTCGCATATTATTTTTACCACACGCTGGAGGGTAGGGTAGGGAAGGGTAGGTACGGTGGTGAAAAAAGCGGGGAGTGAAAAAATCTTGCTTCTTTTCGGTGGAGATTCACCGCCTTTCGGCGCGTGATCGAGCTAGCAATGCATATGCTGCACGAGGGTTGATTAATTTGCAACTCTAGGATGAGATTTTCTGATTCGTGCTGAAACTGAACTCAAGTTCGTGTCAGTCCAGACCGGTCGTCATGGGCTTAATGAGGATGTACAAGTTGATTAGGTGCTTGGCCTGGACTTGAGCTTTAGAGCATCTCCAACAGCCGCCCAATGCGCGGCGTCCAAAAAACAGGTTTACAGCGCGCAAGTAAATTTTTTTAGGGCGCTAGAAGACGTTTGCTCCAACAAGCACTGCAAAATATGCTGCGCACGCGAGTCCAACGGTTCCAATCAAGCGGCCCACCTGCAGCAGCCCAGAGTTTGCAGCGCGCGCGACCGGGCGCACTAAATATGCTGCGCGCGATGCCTTTTTGATGCGCGCGCTGCATTAGTTATAACGCGCGCACGCTTTTTATGCGGCTGCTGGAGATTCCAAACCGGGTCCGCGCACGCTAAAAGCAGTTTTTATACCGCGCGGCGCTCATATAGCGCTTCTGTTGGAGATGCTCTTAGTGAAGTTAAAAGGTAGCCCACCCGGACGTGGAGTTTCTGCACCCGAGCTCAAATGAGCTCGGGTGAACAGTAAAATCAAAACTAAATCAAAAAAATTAAAAAAAATTCAATTTTTTTTGGGAGAAACATTGACAAAAGTTCTAAGTGCTTGCAAAAATTCGTCATGAAATCGCATTTCTAGAAGGCGTGGCAAAAAAAACAAAATCAGTACTCTGAAAAAGCTACTTTCAAAAGCATTTTGGAGCACTGAATTTGTTTTTTTTGCCACGCTTTACAGGAATGTGATTTCATAATGAATTTTTGCAAGCACTTAGAACTTTTGTCAATGTTTCTCCCAAAAAAAATTGAAATTTTTTAAATTTTTTTTATTTTTTTTCGATTTTATTGTTCACCGAGCTCAAATGAGCTCGGGAGCAGAAAGGCACTTTCGAGCCCACCCAAGCTAGCTGACCATAAGTATTCCCTGGCTGCAAAACTAAGAAGAAGACTGAAGAAACGAACCTGTGTGCGCGCAGATGCCAACTGACCACTACATACAATAATAACATATCATACGTACGCTCAGATGCTTCACCTAGCTAGGTACGTACGACCCTTATCATCAGAATTAATATAAGCAACGAGCATACCTTTGTCTTCAAAAGGAAGTTAGTTAGTTTATGTGGCAAGAAAGCTATCACTACTTGACCCCTGATGCGCTGAACGAGTGAACGACAGTCTATTGCGGCCATCACATGCATTGCCTTCCGGAGAAAGTTAGCTTACTGCTACCACGGTACACACACTAACGGTAGTAAAGTAGTGATCATGCATATGCTGCTACGTTGACAATGCCCGGATCGAGCTCGCCAGCTTCCCTTTTCCTCGAGGAGCAAAAACAAGTGCTCTAGATAAAACCATGGCCTCTGAATGTGACCAAAGCCTACAGGTGCGCGCGGCATCCAATCGCGTAGCCCTCTTGGTATCCAATCCAATCCGATCCATCTTTTGATGTCCTCCGGTCAGGTATGTGGATGCTTCCAAAAGATACGTACCCCTTTGATTACTCTCATTGCGCGCCTAGCTAGCTAGCTTTTCCTCCGTAATCCTATCTAAATTAAGAATGAAAAAGAGGCAGACACATTTGGGAAAGAGCATCGTTGTCAGCTGCTAATTCCTTGGGAGCTAAGGTTTTGGTTGATGCTTGCATGCATGCATGCATGATGTGGTCGATCACTACTCTCCAGTCAGTCTCCAGCAGTCCAGTCCAACCACACACAAAACCTGTATGCATACTGTGGTAGTATTATACTGAAAAATACTCTAGTGATCTAAACGCTCTTATATTAGTTTACAGAGGGAGTACTACTTACTCTATTGCCCTACACATGCATGGCATGAAGATGAAACTAGCAGCAGTATAGTAAGAAAACCAAAGTGCCGGTGACGCACGTATATGTATCAGTGTATGTATGCCGCCGAGTCACAAGAACCTAAAAAGGTGGCAAAAGATGGACATCATTGTTGCTTTCCCCTGCTGGCCTTTCCAGAAAGCCAGCCGTTTTTGATTCGCGGGGCACACGGCACAGCTTCGCTTTACAACGTTTTGTTCTCCCGGCCCGGCCGCCTCCGTCGACCGGCAAGCTCCACGTACTGGCCACCCTGCCCTGCCCCTGGTGTGGTCTCGGACAGATCCTGAATATCTTAAACGCACCATGCACGACCTTTGCTCCCTCTCCTTTTCCCCGGAGACTTTCTGGCGGACGAACCCCTGCCCCGCCCCCTGCCGAGCGCGCGGCAACCAGTGAGTGGCACGCAGATGGCATCGGTGCCGCGGACACTTGCCGGCCGGGCCCGAGTGGAGTACCGCGAGGTCTGCAATTAGCCGTGGCGCGCTCATCTCATCTGCTTGCACCAAATGCATGCACGTACCACGTACTTTATTGGGCACAGATCTATGACACTGACCCCCGTCCTTGGCGTCGTCCCTTGGAGCACCGCGAGTGCGCTGAGGGCAGGCAGCAACGAGTACGCTATGTGCTCCAGTACTTATCCCATGTCTATCCTGCAAGGGTGCAACAGGACGGACAGGCAGGCTAAGTGCACTAGCTAGATGAGATCGGAGCTTGACGGCTTTGACCCCAAGAGATCACCGCTATCTCGCTCTGGATCTGCCGAGTTAGAGCATCTTTAGCCGTTGGCCCTCACAAGACGCGTAAAGATCGTTCTCTGGGGGCGAGCCGGCGACACAACCGGCGTTGGGGGTGGTTTTGCGCCCAGTCGTCGCCCCCAGATCGTTTTCAGGCGTCGATATTGGTCCACTTTTTAGCCCCCTTTCGGCGAATAAAGGGTCCATATGGATGAGAATAGGCCCATACTCAGCATGGTTTGTCGTGACTCGTCGTTGAATTATGAACATAAGTATTTTTTATCACATATTTAATTACAGAAAAATCAAATAGTTTAACAAAATAGTACAGCAACAAATAGTTCAATACAAATTATATAGTTCAACAAATAAAAACTCATATTTCATCACACGTTGCGTCCGGCCTCGCCCTTGAGCCTCCATAAGTGCTTCACCAGATCATGATGCAGCTCATGATGCACCTGTGGGTCTCGGATCTCCTGACACATACTGAGGTAGGCAATCCAGGTTGTCGGTAGCTGGTGATCAACTTCGGCTAGAGGACCCTGCCTGTAGTATGGTTCAGTGTCAAACACTGGGTCTTCTTGCTCGCTCTCGATGATCATGTTGTGCAAGATGACACAACAAGTCATGATCTCCCACATTTGATCTTTTGACCAGGTCTGAGCGGGGTACCGGACAACAGCAAATCGAGATTGGAGCACACCAAATGCCCGCTCGACATCCTTCCTGCAAGCCTCCTGAATCTTCGCAAACCAAGTGTTCTTGCCTCCTGTCACAGGGTTTGAGATGGTCTTTACAAATGTCGACCATCTCAGATAGATGCCATCAGCTAGATAGTATCCCTTGTTGTAGTGCCGCCCATTGATCTCGAAGTTCACCGGAGGAGAATGACCTTCAACAAGCTTGGCAAAGACAGGAGAGCACTGCAGCACGTTGATGTCATTGTGAGTTCCTGGCATACCAAAGAAGGAGTGCCAAATTCAGAGGTCCTGTGTGGCCACCGCCTCAAGTACCACACTGCAACCGCCTTTGGCGCCTTTGTACATCCCCTGCCAAGCAAATGTGCAGTTCTTCCATTTTCAATGCATGCAGTCGATACTTCCAAGCATCCCGGTGTTTTCCGTATTGGGTGTTCTCAAGTATTGCGGTCCAAACACTGTCACCACTGCCCGACAGAACTTGTAGAAACACTCTATGCTGGTGGACTCGGCCATGCGCCCATAGTCGTCGAGTGAATCACCGGGAGCTCCGTATGCAAGCATCCTCATCGTTGTCGTGCACTTCTGAATCGAGGTGAATCCAAGTTTGCCGGTGCAATCCATCTTGCACTTGAAGTAGTTGTCGAAATCCCGGATGAAATTCACAATCCCGAGGAAGAGTTTTCGGCTCATCCGATAACGGCGCCGAAATGTTTTGTCCCCGTGAAGTGGAGCATCGGCGAAGTAGTCGGAGTAGAGCATGCAGTAGCCTTCGAGACGATGCCGGTTCTTTGCTTTCACCCGCCCCGGCGCCGAGCCACCTCGTCGCGGCTTTTCATTGCTCGCCAGCAGCTGGGCGAGGGCGGCGAGCACCATGAGATGCTCTTCTTCCTGGACGTCGGCCTCGGCTTCCTCCTCCAGCAGCGCGGCGAGCGCTTCCTCGTCATCCGAGTCCATCGCCGAGGCAGGCAAATCGCCGAACACCTTGCGCCCGATGGGCGTGCACCCGCCGCTAAACTGCCCCTCCGCGGCCGGAAAACGCCCAGCTGCTGTTGGAGAGGTTGCCGCGGCGAACCTCTGCTATTTTTCCAGCGGGAATGTCTATCTAGCGGTGAAGGGCGGCGGGCGGCGCCGGGATATCGCTAGTGGCAGCCGAGAGCGTGGGGCGTGGGAGGCGAGTCGGGGGAAAAAATCTTGACTTTTCACCTGACGATGTGGGCCAGCCGCGTTTTTCTCTTGCGCCGGAGCCCCCGATCGACCCCAGTGCGCCGGATTCGGCCTGCAGGCGCCGAGCGAAGAGAAAAAAAGCCGAACCGGTGCTTTTTCGTCGTCGTGGGATGCGACTGAGGCGTTTTTTTTATGCCGGTGCTAAAAAAGTGATCTGGAAGGGCCTGTTGGGGGTGCGGCTGGAGATGCTCTTAGTCTGGTGTGGTAATATCGATCGACGATGAAATGATGGTGTTTGGATCGGACAAGCAAAGAAGCATGCCTGGACATGTTCCTTATCATGCAGCCATAAGGACACCATCCTGTGCCGACTGGTCTAACCCCAGTCCCCGGACTTGGCAAACGCCCATGTGGATCGAGTTGAACCTCGGGCGCTCCTGCAGAGCTGGTAGGGCATGCGGATCTCTCTCGAGTACTCTGAACACATGTAATCTCCTCTGTCGTTTCAGAAGGATATCGATCTGATCGATCACCTCTAACATTTGTCTGCTCAGGCGATCCAGATCAGTCTGGTCGGCCAAGAGTGGCTAGATCCAGCACACAAACGAATTTCAGTTTGAAAGTTCGTCTCTGGTCGCAATAGGTTGGACTTTCATACAAAGTTTTACTTGCTTTGGCACGTATGGTATGCTTATTGAACACGCTTTGGATCCACTGGTGCTTGCTTTCCAGTCTGGGCCAGGATAATACTCCACTATAGTTGAGCCGGATTTCTTTTAAACAAGTTTTGCCGGATTCAGGCAATGCAGACAAACTGTCAACTGCATTTAAATATGTTTGTTAGTTGCATCTGATTATGTCACTAGCTTTTATACTATTGGAAACACTACCTAAAGGGACATCAAGAAAGTTGAGCACCTGGTGCATTAACCTTTCCATTAACTACATTTGTAGTCACTGCAAGTGGCTACTTTCAATATAAATTGAGCAAGCAAGACTATTACAGTACGGTGCATAGAAAAAGAAAAGGAAAACTGATTTTTCTATTTCTAAGGCAACAAAATAAACTGATGAAGGGATAGTAACATTTTTTTGTAATAAGGGAGACATTTAATATCCCTCCTTCTTATTTAATGGATGAGACAAATATTTTGCCTCTGTTTCGGAAAAAAAAAGCAATCGACAAAGTTATAATGGATCGGAAGGAGTATATTAATATCAGGATGTTTCGAATTTCTAAGCGCTCCTGGGTACAACTTTTTTGGGGGAGGGTTATAAATTTCCTCAAAAGTGCTCCTATATTATACGGACAACGCTACGCGTCGGCCAACTGAAGCGTGCATCGGATTAGCCGCCTAGCGAGCTGTTGGACCGTGCATGATAGTCGTCTTATCTGGCCGCGTCAGCCGACCCGTCCGCTTGCAACATGGCTCATGTTGCACTCGCCGGTTGCAACATGAGGCATGTTGCGTTCATCGATCTGTGTCGATCAGCTATGGGTGCACGTTTGCAACGTGGCACATGTTACAAGCTCAAAAACCCCAATATATGCAAACATAGCACATTGTTCACAACTCAAGTCTACAACATGGCCGACCTTGCTGTAGCTACTGATGCGTTGGAGGGCCCCTTGGAGCACCGACTGTTGTAACAGGGTTCACCACCGTGTGTGACGATGACCCCTTCGTAGCATGGACCATTGGTCGTCACGGCAGCAATGCTCACAACATCGGATCATCATTTGACGTCCCTGTTTGCAGCTCCACCTCCTGAGGCTTGCAACAGGTCATTGGCATTGTTACAGTGCGATCCGACCATGGGGGGGTGCTCTCTCTTCCTCGCATCTTCTCTTTCTCCGTCATTTTTCGGTGCTTGGTGAGCGAGCAGGCACATCCATGTGGCAGACAATCAAGAGGTGGGAGAGGAGGGCTCGGGGGAAATACGTGGTCAGGATAGCACTCTTTCGGTCCATTGGTGCTTCTTTTCCGGTCTAGGCCAGGATAACACTCCACTACAGTTGAGCCATGATACGTCCATTTTGCATCATATTTTTCTAGTGTTATTTATTGTGTTTTTAATCAATATAACACTTTGTGGAGCAAGCCCAATGTCTTTTCTCTCTTAATATGCAAGATTTACATGAAGAGAGAGATTGTCGGCAGCTGGAATTCTGGACCGGAAAAAGCTATATCAGAGATATCTATTCTGCACATCTCCAAATGAGCTGGAATTTTACGGAGATTTATTTTGGAATAAATAAAAAATATTGGAGTAAAGAAGTACCAGAGGGGGCCACCCACGTGCCCATAAGGCACCAGGGCGCGCCCTCCCCCCCCCCCCCAAGCATGCCCTGGTGGCTTGTGGGAGCCCTGGCCAGCCTCTGGTGCCCATCTTCTGGTATATAAGCCCATTTGTCCTAGAAAAAATAAAGAGAGGACTTTCGGGACGGAGCGCCGCCGTCTCAAGGCGGAACTTGGGTAGGAGCACATTTGCTCTCCGATGGAGCGATTCCGCCAGGTACACTTCCCTCCGAGAGGGGCAAATCGAAGTCGTCGTCATCACCAACAACCCTCTCGTTGTGGGAGGGCCAATCTTCATCAACATCTTCACCAGCACCATCTCATCTCAAACCCTAATTCATCTCTTGTATTCAATCTTTGTATCAAAATCTCAGATTGGTACCTGTGGGTTTCTAGTAGTGTGGATTACATCTTGTAGTTGATGCTAGTTGGTTTATTTGGTGGAAGATTATATGTTCATATCCATTATGCTATTCAATACCCCTCTCATCTTGAGCATGAATATGATTTATGATCGGTCGCATTTGTTCTTGAGGACATGGGAGAAGTCTTGGCATAAGTAATCTTGTGAATTTGGTATTCGTTCGATATTTTGATGATGTGTATGTTGTGATTCCCTTAGTGGTGTTATATGAATGTCGACTACATGACACTTCACCGTATTTGGGCCTAAGGGAATGCATTGTGCAGTAGTTATTAAATGATGGGTTGTTAGAATGACAGAAACTTACACCCTAATCTATGCGCTATTCCGTAAGGGGCTGATTTGGATACGTATGTTTAATGTTATGGTTAAATTTTATCTTAATTCTTCTTCCATAGTTGCGGATGCTTGCGAGAGAGTTTAATCATAAGTGGGAGGCTTGTTCAAGTAAGACCAACACCCAAGCACCAGTCCACCCACATATCAAATTATCAAAGTAGCAAACGTGAATAAAACAAACATGATGAAAGTGACTAGATGAAATTCCCATGTGTCCTCAAGAACGTTTTACTTATTATAAAAGATTATTCCAGCCTGTCCTTTGCAACAAAAAGAATTGGGATACCCTGCTGCACCTTAATTACTTTTGCTACTTGTCACTTGCTATCAAATTACTCATTATCGATAATTTCAATACTTGCAGAAAATTCCTTACTGAAAACCGCTTGTTATTTTCTTTTGCTTCTCGTTGGGTTCGACACTTTTACTTATCGAAAGGATTACGATTAATCCCCTACACTTGTGGGTCATCAAGCCGGTTTTTGGCAATGCAGACAAACTTTCAACTGCATTTGAATATGTTTGTTGGGGCATCTCCAACGCCGACCCTCAAACCGCCCACGCACGTCCGGACCATGTTCTGCCATAAAACGTTGTCCTGTATCGGTCCGCCGACCAGTCCAGGCGCACTTTTTCCCGCAAAGTGGAAGCAAAGTTCGGGGGGTGGGGGAGCTTGCGGGAGTCCGAACAGCAGCCATGTAAGACTCTGACACCCCCGACCCACAAAATCCCCCTCCCGATCCCATTTTCTTCCAATCCGCCCCTTCTCCCCCTTGCTTTGCATCCGCACCCTCCTCTGAAGCTGTCGTTGTACCTCTCCGGCCGGCACACATGCATTGTCGGACCTCTGCAACCAGCATCGTCGCGCCCGCTCGCCTTTTACGACAGTGTCGTCCACCCAGGGCCCGTCTGTAGGCAGGTACACTCCGCCACCCCCCCCCCCCGTCGACGCCGTCCATGGCGGACACCACGCCCGTCAGGTGTTCGGTCAAATGCCATTGAGCTTATTTTCGAACGTCATGTCGTTTTATTAGAGTACGAAGGATGACAGGGTACTCAAGCATGGAGGATGAGTTTTTGTGCGATGCATGGTCGAACGTATCCTCGGATTTCATTGGCAGGAGCAAAGGGGGCTCTTCTGGCAGCGCGTTCATGATTCGTTTCACGCACGAAAGCACAATGTGCCATATGACATGAACATCATCCAACAACACAATGTGAGGTGGTTGTTGTATCTATGGTACGCCATCTAGACCACCGTCATCAAGTTATGTCATGTGGTTGGTCGGCTGGAGGCAAGGTTGCCATTGCGCGCGGCAGTGAAGGAGATCGTAAGTTTAGCTTCTTCTTCTTGGTCAACTTGTGCGCTGAATCATTCATTTATTCAATGTTGCTCTACACATCGTGTATCTCGTACGCACTATCATGATGTACCACAAGATAGAGGGACGGCCATTTACGCACATACACTCTTGGATGAAGTTGAATGGATAGTATGTGTGGGACAACATGATCTGTTCATGAAAAACTTGTTGAACAGCCGGTTAATCTCGTTGAATTTGAACTATTGTTGTACCAGACTTATTTGCATGCTATGTACACATAATTTGTGCTATTTTCTATCCGAACTTTAATAAATCCATCGTGTTTGTATGAATTCCATCAGGTTAGTTGAAATAGTGTTCGAAATGTATGCGAGCAGCGTTGGATGGTTGAAAACCCACAAGTATAGGGGATCACAACAGTTTTCGAGGGTAGAGTATTCAACCCAAATTTATTGATTCGACACAAGGGGAGCCAAAGAATATTCTCAAGTATTAGCAGCTGAGTTGTCAATTCAACCACACCTGGAAACTTAATATCTGCAGCAAAGTGTTTAGTAGCAAAGTAATATGATAGTAGTGGTAACGGTAGCAAAATTAATCTTTTTGGTATTTTGTAGTGATTGTAACAATAGCAACGGGAAATTAAATAAGCGAAGAACAATATATGGAAAGCTCGTAGGCAATGGATCGGTGATAGAGAATTATGTCAGATGCGGTTCATCATGTAACAGTCATAACCTAGGGTGACACAGAACTAGCTCCAATTCATTAATGTAATGTAGGCATGTATTCCGAATATAGTCATACGTGCTTATGGAAAAGAACTTGCATGACATCTTTTGTCCTACCCTCTCGTGGCAGCGGGGTCCTAGCGAAAACTAAGGGATATTAAGGCCTCCTTTTAATAGAGTACCGGACCAAAGCATTAACACATAGTGAATACATGAACTCCTCAAACTACGGTCATCACCGGGAGTCACTACAAGAAATATGTCAACTTGTGACCTTGACTATTCGTCACTGAAAGGTCCTTGTTTTTCATTTGTGACCATTTTGTGACCAAAAACAGAAGGTCAAAAGCTGGCGGTCGTAAACTGAAATTAACGACCTTCTCTGTGAGAAGGTCGTAGACGTTTACGACCAAAATATGCCTACTGGTTTGTTTTGGTCACTAGCAACCTCCCCAGGCCACGTAGGCATCCAGCATGGCAAGCTAATGTGGCACAAGATTCAGCCCGGTCCAATTCGGTTTTCTACATGGGCCTAGCCCAACAATTCGGCCTTTTACTATATATTTTCTCTATTAATTTTCTCTAGCTACATGGGCCTGGCCCAACAATTTAGCCTTTTTATTTTCTAGGCATGGCCTTTTGCGGTCCATTTCATTTTTATTTTTGAGGGTTTTTTGTGGTCCAGTTTTTAGATGGGTCCCAATTGTCAGATTTTTCCTGGCAGTGGATCCACATCGCTTTTTAAGCAGTATATATCAAACAGAAAGAAGAAAAGAATATGAAGATCTTCAAATAACAACCAAAATAGGTTTATTACAATATATTCTGTACAGAACAGAACATGTGAAACTCCATACACTCGTTCACATCACAACAACCAGTTTAACCTACAAATATTGCATGCCCAGGAACTTAAAACTTCACGTACATAACCATACAATATTCCACACAATCACAAATATTTCCATTGAAAAATAAAATGCTATGCCAAGTTAAAGCTAGCTACTCTTGGATACCACGGAACATGCTCTTCAACATAGGAAGAAGTCATCAACGGTGTTCTATCAACAACACAAGCTCCATTCACCTACAAGAACAGAATGGAATATCAAGTACTTGGATCGTTCAAGGAGATTACAACCAATATATATATGTGTAGAAGTAGATTAGGAAATATGATGGAGCAATCGGACAATAAATACATTAAGTAAACAGCCCAACCGATGAGTGATGACGACAAGCAAAGAGTATAAACCCAGGTTTGGACATAAATAGTGTCAACTCAAGCAGAACATAATAAAGCAGTAAACTCAAGCAGAACATAATTAAGAACGATGAAAGGGACCATCCAATTAAATTCCATTCTCATCTTCTTCAGTAAGGACATGCAAAACATCCCAGCATATCTCAAGTCGCTGAATTATTCCAGCAATAACCAAATTAGAAACATCCCTCGTTGTTCCATTTAACCATACTACAAGACTGTAGAAGAATCACTCTTGGTGAATCAAATCATAACAAATCCAGCAACAGATACAAGAGGCACATCAGGCCTAGCCATTTTTGTTTCAGTAATTTAGAAAGAGGGGCGATGGGGCACATAACCTTGAGGCCCTGTTATGGGGTTGTGTTTGATGAAGGTTGCCCTTTGGGGCGGCAGCTGCAGCTCCGCCAGATGCAGCAGCAGCACCTCCAACCGGCATGAAAGCGGCGACAGCACAAATGGTCACCTGTGTGACATTTCAGATCATCATTACAGAATTTTATTTATTTATTCAAGACACAAGCAGCAAAGATAGTGTCTACCTTCGCATATAGAACTGAGCATAGATTTACAGCACATCAATGATTCAAGTAGTTCAAGACTTAATTACTTTTTCAACATCAGGGTAAGAGATATGGAACAGAAATGCACAAATGGTGCCTATTGAGTGAGAGCAAGCAATATAAAGGGGCACAACTATGTGAAACTGTTATCAGCATTGTTTCAAAGTTTACTGTGGCATATTTTTCATGATCAGTATGACTTCTTATAAATAATAACTAATAGTACTGCCGCTAGATGAGCTGCTTATACATAACGATAAGTCAAATTTATAGTGCCATCTCGGGAATAAGACAAAGCAAAATTTATAAATCTATAACATCACACATGAGGTCTAAATTTATACTATGTTCCTTTAGAAGCAAGAGTTGGTTCATGTCTAGCTTGTATTGCATATAACTAGTACATTTTCACACACAAAATAGGAGCGACATATGTTTTAATTGTCAACTCTGGTGTTTGCAGTATATATTCACAGCATGTAGATTTTCAGGTTTCAAAATTCAGACTATAAATTTATTATTTTAATTGTAAGCTTCATAAGTCATATTTAAATAACAAATTTCCATCTCATATCTTTTTCGAATTTTCCAGTTTTGAATTTGACGGGCTTAAATCACCAATAAAGCTCATTTGGATAATCCAATGAGCTTCAGCCTTCAGCAAGCATTCTTTGAACCACCTCTGAATATCTACATTTCTGCTCAAATTGATTTCAGAGGAACTTCCAGTGAAATTTTGAATTCAGTTATTGTGTGTGTTTGCTTATTCACTTCAGAATCAGGGTTACAAATCTAATGCCAGATCAGCATCTGAGGCATGCTCAGTTTTTAGAATCCAAAGGAACCGATCATCCAAGGAAATGACACGCAGACAGCTCAACAAGTTAACATATTTTACCTTTGAGATTCTCCTGAAGCCATTTGGAGTTCTTTGGGCAGATATGACTGTCCCACCACCATGAGTACTTGCGCTTGGCATCGGTCGGTGATGTCGTTGCCATTACGGCAACAAACTAAACAGCAGAGGATGTTCTGTGATCCCACAGGCAGAGAAGGATGACATCAACAAGAACCAATCACAGTCTAACACCAGCCAGTTACCTGCAAAACAAATACCCTCAGATTGTTAAGTATCCTTAGCATGCAGTGGCTAATCCTCCTAGTGATGAATTAGTTTCTTGATTATTAAAGCAACTTTGAACTGAACATATGAGTTGAGTTGATGAACAAAGCGGCACATAGTAAATGATGAACTGGAAACAGCAGAAATGCACAAATCTCCAAAAACAATTGCCCCGTAGGTGCCAATCACAAAGCTGCAGAGCATGCAACACAAACTCAGTAGAGAATAAATTGTAGCATCAGCTAAGGAAAGAAGAGCAGAAAGGACATTTATCCAAAGTGAAAGCAGAAAAAAACAATACCATGTGCAGGCTTTTTCCGCCACAAATTCAGGAGATCATTAAACTCTAGCTCACACCACTAGTGGCTCAAAAATCCTACTGAACTATAGCGAACCAAAAAAATACAGGGAATAATGAGAAAGGGAGGTTGCTTGCAGAGGCGGGAATGAATGGAGCATCAAAGAAGAATGATAGAGAAAAGGAAGGGTGGGCAAGAAACTCTGGTGTTTGCAGTATATATTCACAGACTTGTGGTACTCAAACTCATGCAATTAGCAAAAAACTAACAGGTTCAGCGAGATTCAAAGTCAATTCAAGCAGGGTTATCAGCAAGAAACTGACAGACAGGTTCAAAACCATGACTAAACACCCACATGCTTCAAGCCAGAGTAGTTGTAGACGAGCTCCGAGTGCAGGGTCCTCATGGTCAGCGACTCCCTCGACTTGAAGAGCAGCGCCTTGTGCGCTGCCGCGTGAACTGGGAACACGCCCGACACCTGAAATTGCATCAACTTAACTAATGGGTATCCTCAATTGTAGCAATTGGTGTGATTTAGTATAAATAGTAGAGTGTGGCGCAGTACCAACGATGCGTTGAGGAATGCAGCTTCCGGTTGCAGCTTCCCCGACTACATCGGGTCGAGGAGCTCCCTGCATTCATCCAGCATCATCAGTAATGGTGAGCCAGCCAAGAACTCTGTAATTGCATGCCAAAATCACTACCCAACCAATCCAATTCATCGTTGCCAGTTCAGTGCTACCCACCGATTAATTTAAGATCAGTACCATCAGAACATAATTAAGTTGATTTGTTAAGGTACAGCAGAACCAGTTGTAGTACTGCATTAAATCAAATTATCCCCTACGAATTTAAAGGAAGGCACATTTTGGGCCTTTAAAACATCAGGAAGGACTGGTACTTGGTGTCTACAGAATCCAATTGAAACTCCCTCGAGTACATTAAACTCCTACAGTAAAGACAAATATCCATTCGAATCCAGTCCAACATGAGACATGATCTACAGCAGCAACAGTTGTACTCCTACAATAAATCAAATTATTCCCTAGAAATTTCAAGCAAGGCACATTTCGGGACTTCAAAACAACAAAGAGGACTGGCACTAGCGTGTCAATGGTCCAGCAAGTAACATCGATCCACACATCCAAGATATCATTGCTAATACAGTATATTAGTAAAGTACCACTGATTCACTAATTAGACATCAAATCGAGATTAGCAACACACCCAACGCATCATTGTTGATACTCCAGTAGTACCACAGTACCGCTCAACGATGGATCAATTAAGGATCAAATCGAGATTAGCAATAGCAGCTGCAGAATGTAGGGTTAACTAAAGTAATAACCGAGGCAGCAGCGGCAGTACCTTGTGGCGGGAGAAGAGGTTGTACTCGGGCTGCTCGATGATGGGCCTGACGAGGTCAGGCCGATTGGCCACCCCCAGGCCTCCGTAAACCTCAGACGCGCCAGGAGCTCCTTCAGCAGCGTCGCAGACACCGCGTGGTCACACGCGGCCGTGTCGATCCGGACAAACAGGGCCGCGCCACCCGCGGGCGGCGGTAGCTCGTAGAACGCGACAAAGAGCACCAGGGCCCCGTCGGGACCGGAGTTGAGGAGGGAGTCAAAGTCGAGCGTGGAGAGTTGAGACGCGAGGGTGAGCTGCGGAGCAGACGAGGCCGCGCGACGAGGCGCGGATCCAGCTCAACGACGGCGCGGATCCGGAAGGCCCGCTGTGGCCGTGGTGGATCTGGTCACGGACTGACCTCGTCGGCTTGATCTGGCGCCATGGGAGAGAGGGAAAGGTACGGCTCGATCTTGTCGGTGGTCGGAGAGCGGCGCGGAGAACGCAGAGGCGAGGGCGGAAGCGGCGGTGGCGACGAGGTGGTCGTGGAGCGGGTGGTCGGCAAGGAAGGCGAGGTGCGAGGCGATGAGGAGCGGGAGGCGGCGTGCGGGCGCGAGCGGCGGAAGCAGGTTGTCGTCGAAAAAGGCGAGTAGGAGCGGCTTGAGGTGGGAGGGGAGGTCACGGCGGGATCGGCCGCCGTAGGTGGCGGCGGCTGCGGGAGAGGGAGAGGGGTCCGACGGGAGGGGTTAGGGTTTGGGGGGAGGAGTGGTGTGCGGGGGAGAGGGAAGGAGTGGTGTGCAGTGGGTGAGTGGTGTGCGGGGGAGAGGGTGGCATTCGACCACAGACAGGTGGGCCCACGAGGAATTAGGCCCACATGTCAATGCCCTCAACGATATGTGGTGTACGTGAGGGGAGCTGCTTCCGGGTGGGTCTGGGTGGGGGAGAGGGTGAGGGGTGTGGGTCGTTGGATCTGGTAGTATCCAATGGTCTCTAATGCTTGATCCGCGTGACATACCCATAGACCAATCAGAACAAAGTGCAGGCTTATGACCATCTAAAATTTTCGTAATTGATTAACAATAGGCACTACCAACGCAGCACCACGGCGTCCGGCGAAACTCCATTGTAGCGTGAGCTCCAACGCAGCACCACAACACCCGGTGGTAAGTTTCATTCTCTTTTTATGACAATGTTTGTTAATTTTCCAAATAATTAGTAGTGTTATTCCTCAAATAACTAAAAATCAAATTTCCATTTCAAATTTCCATATGTGGCCAAGTTACCAGCAACAATTATAAACTTGTAATATGGCAATTATTTTAAAAAAGTGTTCTCAGAAATGAGCTATCATGTGTGAAGATTCATGGCTTTCAAGCCAAATGATCGATCTTATGGCCACATTCATGGCATAGTTTGTTCAAATGATCTCATATTGTGCACAAGGGTGCATCTTGGAATTCCAAACAATGTTGACAAAGGGAGTTTTCATTTTCTTTGCACGGAAAATTCATTTTCCATTTTCCAAGTGCCCGAAATGAGTTTTTTTTGTGAAGGACCTACCATATATTTGTTGCAAAATTGGACCAAATCAATTTTATAAAATACTAGGACATATTTAATGCACAATTGACCAAATGGTTGGGTGCCAAAAGTTTTGATCCACCTCTCGTGAAAAAGACAAATTCCCGCCGATTCAACAGGAAGCGGGTCAAATTTGAACTGCAGCTACCTCGTAGTTTGCTCTTTATTTTTTCCAAAAATCATTTCTAGGTACATAAGTATCTATTTAATTAGAGAAACACCAAAAAAATTCCAAGACTCACCACTAGCTAGGAACGGTCATTCCCGCTGTTTTGACCGCATTTTGAAACGGGCATAAAAAAATTAAAATTGGAAAATCTTCGCATTGTTTCATTATATGTGGCCAAGTTACTAGCAAAAATTATAAACTTGTAATACGGCAAATATTTTAAAAAAGTGTTCTCAGAAATGAGCTATCATGCGTGAAGATTCATGGCTTTCAAGCCAAATGATCAATCTTATGGCCACATTCATGGCATAGTTTGTTCAAATGATCTCATATTGTGCACAAGGGTGCATCTTGGAATTCCAAACAATGTTGACAAAGGGAGTTTTCATTTTCTTTGAACAGAAAATTCATTTTCCATTTTCTGAGTGCCTGAAATGAGTTTTTTTGTGAAGGACTTACCATATATTTGTTGCAAAATTGGACCAAATCAATTTTATAAAATACTAGGACATATTTAATGCACAATTAACCAAATGGTTGGGTGCCAAAAGTTTTGATCCACCTCTCGTGAAAAAGACAAACTCCCGCTGATTCAACAGGAAGCGGGTCAAATTTGAACTGCCGCTACCTCGTAGTTTGCTCTTTATTTTTTTTCCAAAAATCATTTCTAGTTACATAAGTATCTATTTAATCAGAGAAACACGAAAAAAATTCCAAGACTCAACCACTAGCTAGGAACGGTCTTTCCCGCCGTTTTGACCGCATTTTGAAACGGGCATAAAAAATTCAAAAATTGGAAAATCTTCGCATTGTTTCATCATATGTGGCCAAGTTACCAGCAAAAATTATAAACTTGTAAAACGGCAATTATTTTAAAAAAGTGTTCTCAGAAATGAGCTATCATGCGTGAAGATTCATTGCTTTCAAGCCAAATGATCAATCTTATGGCCACATTCATGGCATAGTTTGTTCAAATGATCTCATATTGTGCACAAGGGTGCATCTTGGAATTCCAAACAATGTTGACAAAGGGAGTTTTCATTTTCTTTGCACGGAAAATTCATTTTCCATTTTTCGAGTGCCCGAAATGAGGTTTTTTTAAGGACCTACCATATATTTGTTGCAAAACTGGACCAAACCAATCTTATAAAATACTAGGACATATTTAATGCACAATTAACAAAATGGTTGGGTGCCAAAAGTTTTGATCCACCTCTCGTGAAAAAGACAAATTCCCGCCGATTCAACAGGAAGCGGGTCAAATTTGAACTGCAACTACCTCGTAGTTTGCTCTTTATTTTTTCCAAAAATCATTTCTAGGTACATAAGTATCTATTTAATCAGAGAAACACGAAAAAAATTCCAAGACTCAACCACTAGCTAGGAACGGTCATTCCCGCCGTTTTGACCGCATTTTGAAACGGGCATAAAAAATTCAAAAAAATAAAAAAATTTGGAAAACCTTCACATTGTTTCATCATATGTGGCCAAGTTACCAGCAAAAATTATAAACTTGTAATACGACAATTATTTTAAAAGAGTGTTCTCAGAAATGAGCTATCATGCGTGAAGATTCATGGCTTTCAAGCCAAATGATCAATCTTATGGCCACATTCATGGCATAGTTTGTTCAAATGATCTCATATTGTGCACAAGGGTGCATCTTGGAATTCCAAACAATGTTGACAAAGGGGGTTTTCATTTTCTTTGCACGGAAAATTCATTTTCCATGTTTCGAGTGCCCGAAATGAGGTTTTTTAAGGACCTACCATATATTTGTTGCGAAACTGGACCAAATCAATTTTATAAAATACTAGGACATATTTAATGCACAATTAACCAAATGGTTGGGTGCCAAAAGTTTTGATCCACCTCTCGTGAAAAAGACAAATTCCCGCCAATTCAACAGGAAGCGGGTCAAATTTGAACTGCAACTACCTCGTAGTTTGCTCTTTATTTTTTTCAAAAATCATTTCTAGGTACATAAGTATCTATTTAATCAAAGAAACACGAAAAAAATTCCAAGACTCAACCACTAGCTAGGAATGGTCATTCCCGCCGTTTTGACCGCATTTTGAAATGGGCATAAAAAATAAAAAAAATAAAAAAAATTGGAAAACCTTCACATTGTTTCATCGTATGTGGCCAAGTTACCCGCAAAAAATATAAACTTGTAATACAACAATTATTTTAAAAAGGTGTTCTCAGAAATGAGCTAGCATGCGTGAAGATTCATGGCTTTCAAGCCAAATGATCAATCTTATGGCCACATTCATGGCATAGTTTGTTCAAATGATCTCATATTGTGCACAAGGGTGCATCTTGGAATTCCAAACAATGTTGACAAATGGAGTTTTCATTTTCTTTGAACGGAAAATTCATTTTCCATTTTTCGAGTGCCCGAAATGAGGTTTTTTTAAGGACCTACCATATATTTGTTGCAAAATTGGACCAAATCAATTTTATAAAATACTAGGGCATATTTAATGCACAATTGACAAAATGGTTGGGTGCCAAAAGTTTTGATCCACCTCTCGTGAAAAAGACAAATTCCCGCCGATTCAATAGGAAGCGGGTCAAATTTGAACTGCAGCTACCTCGTAGTTTGCTCTTTATTTTTTCCAAAAATCATTTCTGGGTACATAAGTATCTATTTAATCAGAGAAACACGAAAAAAATTCCAAGACTCAACCACTAGCTAGGAACGGTCTTTCCCGCCGTTTTGACCGCATTTTGAAACGGGCATAAAAAATTCAAAAAAAAAATTGGAAAACCTTCACATTGTTTCATCATATGTTGCCAAGTTACCAGCAAAAATTATAAACTTGTAATACGGCAATTATTTTAAAAGAGTGTTCTCAGAAATGAGCTATCATGCGTGAAGATTCATGGCTTTCAAGCCAAATGATCAATCTTATGGCCACATTCATGGCATAGTTTGTTCAAATGATCTCATATTGTGCACAAGGGTGCATCTTGGAATTCCAAACAATGTTGACAAAGGGGGTTTTCATTTTCTTTGCACGGAAAATTCATTTTCCATTTTTTGAGTGCCCGAAATGAGGTTTTTTAAGGACCTACCATATATTTGTTGCGAAACTGGACCAAATAAATTTTATAAAATACTAGGACATATTTAATGCACAATTGACAAAATGGTTGGGTGCCAAAAGTTTTGATCCACCTCTCGTGAAAAAGACAAATTCCCACCGATTCAACAGGAAGCGGGTCAAATTTGAACTGCAACTACCTTGTAGTTTGCTCTTTATTTTTTCCAAAAATCATTTCTAGGTACATAAGTATCTATTTAATTAAAGAAATATGAAAAAAATTCCAAGACTCAACCACTAGCTAGGAACGGTCATTCCCGCTGTTTTGACCGCATTTTGAAACGGGCATAAAAAATTCAAAAAAATAAAAAAAATTGGAAAACCTTCACATTGTTTCATCATATGTGGCCAAGTTACCAGAAAAAATTATAAACTTGTAATACGACAATTATTTTAATAAGTGTTCTCAGAAATGAGCTATCATGCGTGAAGATTCATGGCTTTCATGCCAAATGATCAATCTTATGGCCACATTCATGGCATAGTTTGTTCAAATGATCTCATATTGTGCACAAGGGTGCATCTTGGAATTCCAAACAATGTTGACAAATGGAGTTTTCATTTTCTTTGAACGGAAAATTCATTTTCCATTTTCCGAGTGCCCGAAATGAGCTTTTTTTGTGAAGGACCTACCATATATTTGTTGCAAAATTGGACCAAATCAATTTTATAAAATACTAGGACATATTTAATGCACAATTGACCAAATGGTTGGGTGCCAAAAGTTTTGATCCACCTCTCGTGAAAAAGACAAATTCCCGCCGATTCAATAGGAAGCGGGTCAAATTTGAACTGCAGCTACCTCGTAGTTTGCTCTTTATTTTTTCCAAAAATCATTTCTAGGTACATAAGTATCTATTTAATCAGAGAAACACAAAAAAAATTCCAAGACTCAACCACTAGCTAGGAACGGTCATTCCCGCCGTTTTGACCGCATTTTGAAACGGGCATAAAAAATTCAAAAAAAATTGGAAAACCTTCGCATTGTTTCATCATATGTGGCCAAGTTACCTGCAAAAATTATAAACTTGTAATACGGCAATTATTTTAAAAAAGTGTTCTCAGAAATGAGCTATCATGCGTGAAGATTCATGGTTTTCGAGCCAAATGATCAGTCTTATGGCCACATTCATGGCATAGTTTGTTCAAATGATCTCATATTGTGCACAAGGGTGCATCTTGGAATTCCAAACAATGTTGACAAAGGGAGTTTTCATTTTCTTTGCACGGAAAATTCATTTTCCATTTTTCGAGTGCCCGAAATGAGGTTTTTTTTGTGAAGGACCTACCATATATTTGTTGCAAAATTGGACCAAATCAATTTTATAAAATAATAAGCCATATTTAATGCACAATTGACAAAATGGTTGGGTGTCCAAAGTTTTGATCCACCTCTGGTGAAAAAGACAAATTCCCGCCGATTCAATAGGAAGCGAGTCAAATTTGAACTGCAGCTGCCTCATAGTTTGCTATTTATTTTTTCAAAAAATCATTTTTAGTTACATAAGTACCTATTTAATCATAAATACATCGTATGGTGGCGATACGTCGAAGTTTGGACAGTGGCCGAGGGTCCCACCTCTAGAGCGCGTAAACTCGCATGCTCGCCGCGTGGTCACCACATGACTGTGGCGTTGCCATGTGTTCTGGGCGGCCTAGGAATGTCTAGTGGGTTGGGCGCTCCCCAGGTAGGTGCTAGGAATAAAATCACAACATAAGATTCTCATGAGGAGACCGATCGATGCTCAAACATGAATAAGCAGCCAAGTGTTTGATTAGCGGTACGGGAAATGCACATGGCTAATGGGTGTGAGTTATGGCTGAGGATGGTCAGTTACTAAGAAGACCGTCTTCACAAATTTTCAGCTCAAAAGGAGGAGTCTAGGTGGTACTTGCTTTGTAAAGTACCACACCGGACATAAATACGAATGTTGAAGCTGGGCTCAAAACAATGAATGGATTGAGCTGGCATTTGGTGGAGGATGGTTATTTGGGCATAGGAAAGCACTATAGAAAATGGATACCATTTGGACATGCCAAAGTGGTACTTCCTTCACAAAGTGCTGCTCTGACCAGAATAGGAAAATGAATATTGTTGAGTTATTTTTGAACTAGGCAAGAAAGGTTTTTGACATATTTGATGAAGATATGATCCAAACAATTTATGAGAATTTTTTGGGAATTTTTGGAATAACTGAAATATATGTTGCTTCACAACCTAAAGCAAAAATTGACACATGGACATGACACATAGGCAAAACTGATGAGATGGCGCCTAGTCATCACAACCCACCACAATCTACAAGGCTATGACCATCTATATTGGTCGTTAACAACTAGAAATAAGGCAGCGGACCAGCACTGTTTGCTTTATGACCATTTCGTGTAAGTAAATTACGACCTTTCTGACCAAAATGGTCGCGATGGTTTAGGGTTTGGAGCCCCCCGAACAGCTTTTGACCAATTAGTCTGAAATGGTGATAGATCTATGACCAATTCTTCCAGGGTCACTGACAGAAGGTCACTAGTTGACATATTTCTTGTAGTGAGTGGTCCCGATTATTGTCACTTCGGGGTTGCCGGATCATAACACATAGTAGGTGACTATAGACTTGCAAGATAGGATCAAGAACTCTCATATATTGATGAAAACATAATAGGTTCAGATCTGAAATCATGGCACTCGGGCCCTAGTGACAAGCATTAAGCATAGCAAAGTCATAGCAACATCAATCTCAGAACACAGTGGATACTAGGGATCAAACCCTAACAAAACTAACTCGATTACATGATAAATCTCATCCAACCCATCACCGTCCAGCAAGCCTACGATGGAATTACTCACACACGGCGGTGAGCATCATGAAATTGGTGATGGAGGATGGTTGATGATGACGACGGCAACGAATCCCCCTCTCCGGAGCCCCGAACGGACTCCGGATCAGCCCTCCCGAGAGGTTTTAGGGCTTGGCGGCGGCTCCGTATCGTAAAACGCGATGAATCCTTCTCTTTGATTTTTTTTCTCCCCGAAAGCAAATATATAGAGTTGGGGTTGATGTCAGAGGAGCTCCAGGGGGCCCACGAGGTAGGGGGCGCGCCCCCACCCTCATGGCTAGGGTGTGGGCTCCCTGGTCTTCATCTTTTGCAAGGATTTTTTATTATTTCCAAAAAGACGTTTCGTGAAGTTTCAGGTCATTCCGAGAAATTTTGTTTCTGCACATAAATAACACCATGGCAATTCTGCTGAAAACAGCGTCAGTCCGGGTTAGTTCCATTCAAATCATGCAAGTTAGAGTCCAAAACAAGGGCAAAAGTGTTTGGAAAGGTAGATACGACAACTAGCATGAGTGTGTGAGCAGGAAACACTACCTAAGGGCATCTCCAACGCCGACCCTCAAGCAATTCAGTTGATAAACTGAAAGTGATAAAGAAAAACTTTTACAAACTCTGTTTGCTCTTGTTGTTGTAAATATGTAAAGCCAGCATTCAAGTTTTCAGCAAAGATTATGAACTAACCATATTCACAATAACGCATAGGTCCCATGTTTACTCATATCAATGGCATAATCAACTAGCGAGCAATAATAATAAATCTCGGATGACAACACTTTCTCAAAATAATCATAATATGATATAACAAGATGGTATCTCACTAGCCCTTTCTGAGACTGCAAAACATAAATGCAGAGCACCTTTAAATATCAAGGAGTGACTAGACATTGTAATTCATGGTAAAAGAGATCCAGTCAAGTCATACTCAATGTAAACTAATAGTAATGAATGCAAATGACAGCGGTGCTCTCCAACTGGTGTTTTTTAATAAGGGGATGATGACTCAATAGGAAAGTAAATAGATAGGCCCTTCGTAGAGGGAAGCAGGGATTTGTAGAGGTGCCAGCTCTCGGTTTTGAAATAGAGGTGAATAATATTTTGAGCAGTATACTTTCATTGTCAACATAACAACCAAGAGATGGCGATATCTTCCATGCTACACACATTGTAGGCGGTTCCCAAACAGAATGGTAAAGTTTATACTCCCCTTCCACCAACAAGCATCAATCCATGGCTTGCTCGAAACAACGAGTGCCTCCAACTAACAAGAGTCCCAGGGGGAGTTTTGTTTGCAATTATTTTGATTTGATTTGCATAAAGCATGGGACTGGGCATCCCGGTGACCAGCCATTTTCTCGTGAGTGAGGAGCGAAGTCCACTCCTCTTGAGAATAACCCTCCTAACATGGAAGATACGGACAGCCCTAGTTGATACATGAGCTATTCGAGCATACAAAACAGGATACTTATTTGAAGGTTTAGAGTTTGGCACATACAAATTTACTTGGAACGGCAGGTAGATACCGTAAATAGGTAGGTATGGTGGACTCATATGGCATAACTTTGGGGTTTATGGGATTGGATGCACAAGAAGTATTCCCGCTTAGTACAGGTGAAGGCTCGAAAAAGACGGAGAAGCAACCAGCTAGAGAGCGCCAACAATCATGAACATGCATTAAAATTAATCAACACCGAATGCAAGCATGAGTAGGATATAATCCACCATGAACATAAATATCGTGAAGGCTATGTTGATTTTGTTTCAACTACATGCGTGAACATGTGCCAAGTCAAGTCACTTAAATCATTCAGAGGAGGATACCACCCTATCATACCACATCACAACCATTTTAATAGCATGTTGGCACGCAAGGTAAACCATTATAAGCTCCTAGCTAATCAAGCATGGCACAAGAAACTATGATCTCTAGTTGTCATTGCAAACATGTTTATTCATAATAGGTTGAATCAGGAACGATGAACTAATCATATTTACAAAAACAAGAGAGGTCGAGTTCATACCAGCTTTTCTCATCTCAATCAGTTCATCATATATCGTCATAATTGCCTTACACTTGCACGACCGAACGATGAGAATAATAATAACAGTGCACGTGCATTGGACTAAGCTGGAATTTGCAAGCATTCAATAAACAGGAGAAGACAAGGCAGTATGGGCTCTTTTGTCAGATCAACGGTAATGCATATAAGAGCCACTTCAATAATTTAATTATGGTCTTCTCCTATCTACCCCCAAAGAAAAGAAAAGGAATAAAACTTTTTACACGGGAAAGCTCCCAACAAGCAAAAGAAGCACATGAAATCTTTTTGGGTTTTCTTTTTAATTACTACTACAAGCATGGAAATTAAAACTAGCTAAAAGCTACAACTAATTTTTTTTGGTTTTTCTTAAGGTTTATTAAACACACAAGAAGAAAGCATAAAAAGGAAAATAAACTAGCATGGATGATACAATGAAAAAGTGTGAGCACCGACATCTAGCAATGAGTGTGTGAACATGAATATAATGTCGGTGAGAAATGCATACTCCCCCAAGCTTAGGCTTTTGACCTAAGTTGGTCTATGGCCATGGCTGGCCTGGCGGATATCCATAGTAATAGTTGGGGTCATACTACGATGAAGCAGTCATTGCATCGTGGGCTGCAGCTTTGAGGCAAGCTATCTCAGCTCCCCTCTTATACTCTTCCGCCTCCTCTCTGGTTATAAAATATCTCCTTTTTGCCTGAAAGTCAAAGAAAGTAGAAGTAGGGAGAGCGACATGATAGGTGCGTCGCCTGTCAAAGATTAGTTGGTACTGGAGGAACTGATCGTTCCTCTCAACAAACTGATGACGAACCATAGCCTCATAATCCAAATAAGCAGGAGGCAACTCAATATCATCTTCACGTATTGTTATACCAACAAAATTAGCTATGCGGGTTGCATAAATTCCACCAAAGAAATCTCCATTAAATATATTAAGATGCAACCTACGTGCAACAATGGCTCCCAAATTATAAGATTTATCTCCTAACACAACACTCCTAAGAATACTGAGGTCAGGGACACACATGTGACATGCCTCATCTTTACCATTAATGCATCTACCTATGAAGAGGGCAAAATAATGTATAGCGGGAAAGTGAATGCTCCCTATGGTAGCTTGTGTTATATCTCTAGATTCTCCCATAGTTATACTAGCAAGAAAATCTCTAAATTCAGATTTTCGAGGTTCCCTGACACTACCCCATTGTGGAAGTTTGCATGCAGTGTAAAGTCCTCTAAGTCCATCGTATAGGATTTTTCATAAAGATCAAACGGGACAGTTGGAGAATTGCGTGAAGATGAAAATTCAAACCTCCTCACAAAGGAACTAGTGAGATAGTGGTACTGGTGGCACTTTTCCTCCTCGAAGCTCACAAGATCAGCATTACGCAAATATGCGTTAAATTCTTCCTTGATTTCCGCTTGATCCATAAAGTCCTCTGAAGGCCATTCACAGGGCTGCACTGGAGCATCCCTTGGTGGCTCATCATCAGCATCACGCATTGCAATCCTGGGCTCTTGTTTCCTTGAAGAGCCACCTTGGTACATTTTCCTAAACATATTTCTTCCTCTGAAAAAATTCTGAAATTTTTAGTAACTTCAAATAAAAGTGAGCCAAGCTCAACAAAATTGATAGGAACAACTCCTACAAGTGCCTAGAGCCTATATCATGCATCAAAACTACTTGGAACCATATAAATTTGACATGCAAGCTCAAGAACATGGTCACCTAGACAGCATAAATTTGCAATGAATAAAGCACTAGAACAAAAACTAATTGAACCAATGGAGGAGTCACATACCAAGGAACTGTTGGGTAACGTAGTAATTTCAAAAAAATTCCTACGCACACGCAAGATCATGGTGATGCATAGCAACGAGAGGAGAGAGTGTGATCTACGTACCCTTGTAGATCGACAATGGAAGCGTTAGCACAACGTGGTTGATGTAGTCGTATGTCTTCATGGCCCGACCGATCAAGCACCGAAACTACGGCACCTCCGAGTTCTAGCACACGTTCAGCTCGATGACGATCCCCGGACTCCGATCCAGCAAAGTGTCGGGGAAGAGTTCCGTCAGCACGACGGCGTGGTGACGATCTTGATGTACTACCGTCGCAGGGCTTCGCCTAAGCACCGCTACAATATTATCGAGGACTATGGTGGAAGGGGGCACCGCACACGGCTAAGAATATGATCATGTGGATCAACTTGTGTGTCTAGGGGTGCTCCCTGCCTCCGTATATAAAGGTTCAAAGGGGGGGTGCGGCCGGCCAGGAGAGGGCGCGCCAGGAGGAGTCCTACTCCCTCCGGGAGTAGGATTCCCCCCCCCCTTTCCTAGTTGGAATAGGATTGGGAGGGGGGAAAGAGGAGAGAGAGAAGGAAGGGGGGCGCCGGCCCCCTCTCCTTGTCCTATTCGGACTAGGGGGGAGGGGTGCGCGGCCCAGCCCTGGCCACCTCTCCTCTCTTCCACTAAAGCCCACTAAGGCCCATATACCTCCCGGGGGGTTCCGGTAACCTCCCGGTACTCCGGTAAAATCCAGATTTCACCCGGAACACTTCTGATATCCAAATATAGGCTTCCAATATATCAATCTTTATGTCTCGACCATTTTGAGACTCCTCTTCATGTCCGTGATCACATCCGGTACTCCGAACAAACTTCGGTACATCAAAATGCATAAACTCATAATATAACTGTCATCGAAACCTTAAGAGTGCGGACCCTACGGGTTCGAGAACAATGTAGACATGACCGAGACACGTCTCCGGTCAATAACCAATAGCGGAACCTAGATGCTCATATTGGCTCCTACATATTCTACGAAGATCTTTTATCGGTCAGACCGCATAACAACATACGTTGTTCCCTTTGTCATCGGTATGTTACTTGCCCGAGATTCGATCGTCGGTATCTCAGTACCTAGTTCAATCTCGTTACCGGCAAGTCTCTTTACTCGTTCCGTAATACATCATATCACAACTAACTCATTAGTTGTAATGCTTGCAAGGCTTATGTGATGTGTATTACCGAGAGGGCCCAGAGATACCTCTCCGACAATCGGAGTGACAAATCCTAATCTCGAAATACGCCAACCCAACATGTACCTTTGGAGACACCTGTAGAGCACCTTTATAATCACCCAGTTACGTTGTGACGTTTGGTAGCACACAAAGTGTTCCTTCGGCAAACGGGAGTTGCATAATCTCATAGTCATAGGAACATGTATAACTCATGAAGAAAGCAATAGCAACATACTAAATGATTGGGTGCTAAGCTAATGGAATGGGTCATGTCAATCAGATCATTCACCTAATGATGTGATCCCGTTAATCAAATAACAACTATTTGTCTATGGTTAGGAAACATAACCATCTTTGATCAACGAGCTAGTCTAGTAGAGGCATACTAGTGACACTCTGTTTGTCTATGTATTCACACATGTATTATGTTTCCGGTTAATACAATTCTAGCATGAATTATCATGATATAAGGAAATAAATAATAACTTTATTATTGCCTCTAGGGCATATTTCCTTCAGTCTCCCACTTGCACTAGAGTCAATAATCTAGATTACACAGTAATGATTCTAACACCCATGGAGCCTTGGTGCTGATCATGTTTTGCTCGTGGAAGAGGCTTAGTCAACGGGTCTGCTACATTTAGATCCGTATGTATCTTGCAAATCTCTATGTCTCCCACCTGGACTAGATCCCGGATGGAATTGAAGCGTCTCTTGATGTGCTTGGTTCTCTTGTGAAATCTGGATTCCTTTGCCAAGGAAATTGCACCAGTATTGTCACAAAAGATTTTCATTGGACCCGATGCACTAGGTATGACACCTAGATCGGATATGAACTCCTTCATCCAGATTCCTTCATTTGCTGCTTCCGAAGCAGCTATGTATTCCGCTTCACACGTAGATCCTGCCACGATGCTTTGTTTAGAACTGCACCAACTGACAGCTCCACCGTTTAATGTAAATACGTATCCGGTTTGCGATTTAGAATCGTCTGGATCAGTATCAAAGCTCGCATCGACGTAACCACTTACGATTAGCTCTTTGTCACCTCCATAAACGAGAAACATATCCTTAGTCCTTTTCAGGTATTTTAGGATGTTCTTGACCGCTGTCCAGTGATCCACTCCTGGATTACTTTGGTACCTCCCTGCTAGACTTATAGCAAGGCACACATCAGGTCTGGTACACAGCTTTGCATACATGATAGAGCCTATGGCTGAAGCATAGGGAACATCTTTCATTTTCTCTCTATCTTCTGCAGTGGTCGGGCATTGAGTCTGACTCAACTTCACACCTTGTAACACAGGCAAGAACCCTTTCTTTGCTTGATCCATTTTGAACTTTTTCAAAACTTTGTCAAGGTATGTGCTTTGTGAAAGTCCAATTAAGCGTCTTGATCTATCTCTATAGATCTTTATGCCTAATATGTAAGCAGCTTCACCGAGGTCTTTCATTGAAAAACTCTTATTCAAGTATCCCTTTATGCTATCCAAAAATTCTATATCATTTCCAATTAGTAATATGTCATCCACATATAATATCAGAAATGCTACAGAGCTCCCACTCACTTTCTTGTAAATACAGGCTTCTCCAAAAGTCTGTATAAAACCAAATGCTTTGATCACACTATCAAAGCGTTTATTCCAACTCCGAGAGGCTTGCACCAGTCCATAAATGGATCGCTGGAGCTTGCACACTTTGTTAGCTCTCTTTGGATCGACAAAACCTTCCGGTTGCATCATATACAACTCTTCTTCCAGAAATCCATTCAGGAATGCAGTTTTGACATCCATCTGCCAAATTTCATAATCATAAAATGCGGCAATTGCTAACATGATTCGGACAGACTTAAGCATCGCTACGGGTGAGAAGGTTTCATCGTAGTCAACCCCTTGAACTTGCCGAAAACCTTTTGCGACAAGTCGAGCTTTGTAGACAGTAATATTACCGTCAGCGTCAGTCTTCTTCTTGAAGATCCATTTATTCTCAATTGCTTGCCGATCATTGGGCAAGTCAACCAAAGTCCATACTTTGTTCTCATACATGGATCCCATCTCAGATTTCATGGCTTCAAGCCATTTTGCGGAATCTGGGCTCACCATCGCTTCTTCATAGTTCGTAGGTTCATCATGATCTAGTAGCATGACTTCCAGAACAGGATTACCGTACCACTCTGGCGCGGATCTCACTCTGGTTGATCTACGAGGTTCAGTAGTATCTTGTTCTGAAGTTTCATGATCATTATCATTAGCTTCCTCACTAATTGGTGTAGGTGTCACAGAAACAGGTTTCTGTGATGTACTACTTTCCAATAAGGGAGTAGGTACAGTTACCTCGTCAAGTTCTACTTTCCTCCCACTCACTTCTTTCGAGAGAAACTCCTTCTCCAGAAAGTTTCCGAATTTAGCAACAAAAGTCTTGCCTTCGGATCTGTGATAGAAGGTGTATCCAATAGTTTCCTTTGGATATCCTATGAAGACACATTTCTCCGATTTGGGTTCGAGCTTATCAGGTTAAAGCTTTTTCACATAAGCATCGCAGCCCCAAACTTTCAGAAACGACAACTTTGGTTTCTTGCCAAACCACAGTTCATAAGGCGTCGTCTCAACGGATTTTGATGGTGCCCTATTTAACGTGAATGCGGCCGTCTCTAGAGCGTATCCCCAAAACAATAGCAGTAAATCAGTAAGAGACATCATAGATCGTACCATAGCTAGTAAAGTACGATTACGACGTTCGGACACACCATTACGCTGTGGTGTTCCGGGTGGCGTGAGTTGCGAAACTATTCCACATTGTTTCAAATGTACACCAAACTCGTAACTCAAATATTCTCCTCCACGATCAAATCGTAGGAATTTTATTTTTCTTGTTACGATGATTTTCAACTTCACTCTCAAATTCTTTGAACTTTTCAAACGTTTCAGACTTGTGTTTCATTAAGTAGATATACCCATATCTGCTTAAGTCATCTGTGAAGGTGAGAAAATAACGATATCCGCCACGAGCCTCAACATTCATCGGACCACATACATCTGTATGTATGATTTCTAACAAATCTTTTGCTCTCTCCATAGTACCGGGTGTTTTTGTCATCTTACCCATAAGGCACGGTTCGCAAGTACCAAGTGATTCATAATCAAGTGGTTCCAAAAGCCCATCAGTATGGAGTTTCTTCATGCGCTTTATACCGATATGACCTAAACGGCAGTACCACAAATAAGTTGCACTATCATTATCAACTCTGCATCTTTTGGTTTCAACACTATAAATATGTGTGTCACTACTATCGAGATTTAATAAAAATAGACCACTCTTCAAGGGTGCATGACCATAAAAAATATTATTCATGTAAATAGAACAACCATTATTCTCTGATTTAAATGAATAACCGTCTCGCATCAAACAAGATCCAGATATAATGTTCATGCTCAACGTTGGCACCAAATAACAATTATTTAGGTCTAATATTAATCCCGAAGGTAGATGTAGAGGTAGCGTGCCGACTACGATCACATTGACTTTGGAACCGTTTCCCACGCGCATCGTCACCTCGTCCTTAGCCAATCTTCGCTTAATCCGTAGTCCCTGTTTCGAGTTGCAAATATTAGCAACAGAACCAGTATCAAATACCCAGGTGCTACTGCGAGCATTAGTAAGGTACACATCAATAACATGTATATCACATATACCTTTGTTCACCTTGCCATCCTTCTTATCCGCCAAATACTTGAGGCAGTTCCGCTTCCAGTGACCAGTCTGCTTGCAGTATAAGCACTCAGTTTCAGACTTAGGTCCAGGTTTGGGTTTCTTCTCTTGAGCAGCAACTTGCTTGCTGTTCTTTTTGAAGTTCCCCTTCTTCTTCCCTTTGCCCTTTTTCTTGAAACTAGTGGTCTTGTTGACCATCAACACTTGATGCTCCTTTTTGATTTCTACCTCCGCAGCTTTCAGCATTGCGAAGAGCTCGGGAATAGTCTTATTCATCCCTTGCATATTATAGTTCATCACGAAGCTCTTGTAGCTTGGTGGCAGTGATTGGAGAATTCTGTCAATGACGCAATCATCTGGAAGATTAACTCCCAATTGAATCAAGTGATTATTATACCCAGACATTTTGAGTATATGCTCACTGACAGAACTGTTCTCCTCCATCTTGCATCTATAGAACTTATTGGAGACTTCATATCTCTCAATCCGGGCATTTGCTTGAAATATTAACTTCAACTCCTGGAACATCTCATATGCTCCATGACGTTCAAAACGTCGTTGAAGTCCCGATTCTAAGCCATAAAGCATGGCACACTGAACTATCGAGTAGTCATCAGCTTTGCTCTGCCAGACGTTCATAACATCTAGTGTTGCTCCAGCAGCAGGCCTGGCACCCAGCGGTGCTTCCAGGAAATAATTCTTCTGTGCAGCAATGAGGATAATCCTCAAGTTATGGACCCAGTCCGTGTAATTGCTACCATCATCTTTCAACTTTGCTTTCTCAAGGAACGCATTAAAATTCAACAGAACAACAGCACGGGCCATCTATCTACAATCAAACATGAATAAGCAAGATACTATCAGGTACTAAATTCATGATAAATTTAGGTTCAATTAATCATATTACTTAAAGAACTCCCACTTAGATAGACATCCCTCTAATCCTCCAAGTGATTACGTGATCCAAATCAACTAAACCATGTCCGATCATCACGTGAGATGGAGTAGTTTCATTGGTGAACATCACTATGTTGATCATATCTACTATATGATTCACGCTCGACCTTTCGGTCTCCGTGTTCCGAGGCCATATCTGTATATGCTTGGCTCATCAAGTATAACCTGAGTATTCTGCGTGTGCAACTGTTTTGCACCCGTTGTATTTGAACATAGAGCCTATCACACCCGATCATCACATGGTGTCTCGGCACGAAGAACTTTCGCAACGGTGCATACTCAGGGAGAACACTTCTTGATAATTAGTGAGAGATCATCTTATAATGCTACCGTCAATCAAAGCAAGATAAGATGCATAAAAGATAAACATCACATGCAATCAATATAAGTGATATGATATGGCCATCATCATCTTGTGCTTGTGATCTCCATCTTCGAAGCACCGTCGTGATCACCATCGTCACCGGCGCGACACCTTGATCTCCATCGTAGCATCGTTGTCGTCTCGCCAATCTTATGCTTCCACGACTATCGCTACCGCTTAGTGATAAAGTAAAGCATTACAACGCGATTGCATTGCATACAATAAAGTGACAACCATATGGCTCCTGCCAGTTGCCGATAACTCGATTACAAAACATGATCATCTCATACGATAAAATTTAGCATCATGTCTTGACCATATCACATCACAACATGCCCTGCAAAAACAAGTTAGACGTCCTCTACTTTGTTGTTGCAAGTTTTACATGGCTGCTATGGGCTTAAGCAAGAACCAATCTTACCTACGCATCAAAACCACAATGATAGTTTGTCGAGTTGGTGCTGTTTTAACCTTCGCAAGGACCGGGCGTAGCCACACTCGGTTCAACTAAAGTTGGAGAAACTGTCACCCGCTAGCCACCTTTGTGCGAAGCACGTCGGGAGAACCGGTCTCGCGTAAGCGTACGCGTAATGTCAGTCCGGGCTGCTTCGTCCAACAATACCGCCGAACCAAAGTATGACATGCTGGTAAGCAGTATGACTTATATCGCCCACAACTCACTTGTGTTCTACTCGTGCATATAACATCAACATATAAAACCTAGGCTCGGATGCCACTGTTGGGTAACGTAGTAATTTCAAAAAAAATCCTATGCACACGCAAGATCATGGTGATGCATAGCAACGGGAGGAGAGAGTGTGATCTACATACCCTTGTAGATCGACAACGGAAGCGTTAGCACAACGTGGTTGATGTAGTCGTACGTCTTCACGGCCCGACCGATCAAGCACCGAAACTACGGCACCTCCGAGTTCTAGCACACGTTCAGCTCGATGACGATCCCGGGACTCCGATCCAGCAAAGTGTCGGGGAAGAGTTCCGTCAGCACGACGGCGTGGTGACGATCTTGATGTACTACCGTCGCAGGGCTTCGCCTAAGCACCGCTACAATATTATCGAGGACTATGGTGGAAGGGGGCACCGCACACGGCTAAGAATATGATCACGTGGATCAACTTGTGTGTCTAGGGGTGCTCCCTGCCTCTGTATATAAAGGTTCAAAGGGGGGGTGCGGCCGGCCAGGAGAGGGCGCGCCAGGAGGAGTCCTACTCCCTCCGGCAGTAGGATTCCCCCCCTTTCCTAGTTGGAATAGGATTCGGGAGGGGGGAAAGAGGAGAGAGAGAAGGAAGGGGGCGCCGGCCCCCTCTCCTTGTCCTATTCAGACTAGGGGGAGGGGTGCGCGGCCCAGCCATGGCCACCTCTCCTCTCTTCCACTAAAGCCCACTAAGGCCCATATACCTCCCGGGGGGTTCCGGTAACCTCCCGGTACTCCGGTAAAATCCCGATTTCACCCGGAACACTTCCGATATCCAAATATAGGCTTCCAATATATCAATATTTATGTCTCGACCATTTCGAGACTCCTCGTCATGTCCGTGATCACATCCGGGACTCCGAACAAACTTCGGTACATCAAAATGCATAAACTCATAATATAACTGTCATCGAAACCTTAAGCGTGCGGACCCTACGGGTTCGAGTACAATGTAGACATGACCGAGACACGTCTCCGGTCAATAACCAATAGCGGAACATGGATGCTCATATTGGCTCCTACATATTCTACGAAGATCTTTTATCAGTCAGACCGCATAACAACATACGTTGTTCCCTTTGTCATCGGTATGTTACTTGCCCGAGATTCGATCATCGGTATCTCAATACCTAGTTCAATCTCGTTACCGGCAAGTCTCTTTACTCATTCCGTAATACATCATCTCACAACTAACTCATTAGTTGTAATGCTTGCAAGGCTTATGTGATGTGTATTACCGAGAGGGCCCAAAGATACCTCTTCGACAATCGGAGTGACAAATCCTAATCTCCAAATACGCCAACCCAACATGTACCTTTGGAGACACCTATAGAGCACCTTTATAATCACCCAGTTACGTTGTGACGTTTGGTAGCACACAAAGTGTTCCTCCGGCAAACGGGAGTTGCATAATCTCATAGTCATAGGAACATGTATAAGTCATGAAGAAAGCAATAGCAACATACTAAACGATCGGGTGCTAAGCTAATGGAATGGGTCATGTCAATCAGATCATTCACCTAATGATGTGATCCCGTTAATCAAATAACAACTCTTTGTCTATGGTTAGGAAACATAACCATCTTTGATCAACGAGCTAGTCTAGTAGAGGCATACTAGTGACACTCTGTTTGTCTATGTATTCACACATGTATTATGTTTCCGGTTAATACAATTCTAGCATGAATAATAAACATTTATCATGATATAAGGAAATAAATAATAACTTTATTGTTGCCTCTAGGGCATATTTCCTTCAGGAACAATCCCCCCAAGCAGTTTTGTGAGAGGTGCTTTGAGCAAGGAGATCGAAAATGGCAGCAAAATGAGCTTGGACTCGGGTTTGAACTGGATAATCGTGTTTGTGGGAGGAAGAAGGAGTGTGTGGGTGCAGGAATAAGTGGAGGAGGGCCACCGTGGGCCCACGAGGCAGGGGGCGTGCCTAGGGGGTTGGGCGCGCCCTCCACCCTCGTGGCCAGGTGGATGCCCCCCGTGCTGTGTTCTCAGTGCCAAATATTCTCTAATATTCCAGAAATAAACATATTTAAATTTCAGGGCATTTGGAGAACTTTTATTTTTGGGGTATTTTTATATTGCACGGATAAATCAGATAACAGACGGAAAATACTTATTTTTATTTTATTTAATATAAATAACAAAAAGTAAAAGGAGGGTACAGAGAGTTGTGTTTTCTAAATTCATCCATCTCATGATCATCAAAAGGAATCCACTAACAAGGTTGATCAAGTCTTGTTAACAAACTCATTCCGAATAACATGAAACCAGAGAATTTTCGAATAACACTAGGTTACCTCAACGGGGATATGCACATCCCCAACAATAAGAATATCATATTTCTTCTTGACAATAGGTAGAGGAAATTCAAAACCTCCAACAATAATCGATGGAATTTTTCCAATAGAATTGATACTGTGGACTTGAGGTTGTTTCCTCGGAAAGTGTACCGTAATGCTTATTACCATTAACATGAAAAGTGACATTGCCTTTGTTGCAATCAATAACAGCCCCTGCAGTATTCAAAAAGGGTCTTCCAAGAATAATAGACATATTATTGTCCTCACGAATATCAAGAATAACAAAGTCCGTTAAAATAGTAACGTTTGTAACCACAACAGGCACATCCTCATGAATACCGACAGGTGTAGCAGTTGATTTATCAGCCATTTGCAAAGATATTTCAGTAGGTGTCAACTTATTCAAATCAAGTCTATGATATAAAGAGAGAGGCATAACACTAACACCGGCTCCAAGATCACATAAAGCAGTTTTAACATAGTTTCTTGTAATGGAGCATGGTAGAGTGGGTACTCCTAGATCTCCTAACTTCTTAGGTATTCCACCTTTAAAAGTATAATTAGCAAGCATGGTGGAAATTTTAGCTTCCATTATCTTTCTTTTATTAGTGACAATTTCTTTCATGTACTTAGCATAAGGATTCATTTTAAGCATATCAGTTAATCGCATACGCAAAAAGATAGGTCTAATCATTTCAGCAAAGCGCTCAAAATCCTCATCATCCTTTTTCTTGGATGATTTGGAAGGAAAAGGCATGGGTTTCTGAACCCAAGGCTCTCTTTCCTTTCCGTGTTTCCTAGCAACAAAGTCTCCCTTATCATAACGTTGATTCTTTGATTGTGGGTTATCAAGATCAACAACAGGTTCAATTTCTATATCATTATCATTACTAGGTTGAGCATCATCATGAACATTATCATTAACATTATCACTAGTTTCAGGTTCATTACCAGATTGTGTTTCAACATCAGAAATAGAAATATCATTTGGATTCTCAGGTGTTTCAACAATAGGTTCACTAGAAGCATGCAAAGTCCTATCATTTTTCTTTTTCTTCCTTTTAGAAGGACTAGGTGCATCTATATTATTTCTCGAGAATCTTGCTCAATTCTCTTAGGGTGGCCTTCAGGATATAGGGTGGCCTTCAGGATACAAAGGTTTCTGAGTCATTTTACCACCTCTAGTCATAACTCTAACAGCATTATCATTATTCTTACTATTCAGTTCATTGAGCAAATCATTTTGAGCCTTAAGTACTTGTTCTACTTGAGTGGTAACCATAGAAGCATGTTTACTAATAAGTTTAAGTTCACCTTTGACATTAGCCATATAATCACCCAAGTGTTCAAGCATATTTGAATTGTATTTCAATCGTCTACCAAAATAAGCATTAATATCTTCTTGCTTCACCATAAAATTATCAAACTCATCTAAGCATTGGCTAGCAAACTTAGTAAGAGGGATTTCAGCTTTATCATATCTATAGAGAGAATTTACCTTTACTACCTGTGTCGGGTTATCAAGACCATGTATTTCTTCAATAGGAGATGGATTAAGATCATATGTTTCTTCAACAGGTGGTAAATTAAGACCGTGTATTTCTTCAATAGAAGGTAAATTCTTAACATCTTCAGCTTTAATACCCTTTTCTTTCATGGATTTCTTTGCCTCTTGCATATCTTCAGGACTGAGAAATAGAACACCTCTCTTATTCGGAGTTGGTTTAGGAATAGGCCCAGGAAGTGTCCAATTATTTTCATTTGTCAACATATTATTCAATAGAATTCCAGCTTCATCCGGTGTTCTTTCCCTGAAAACAGAACCAGCACAACTATCCAGGTAATCTCTGGAAGCATCGGTTAGTCCATTATAAAAGATATCAAGTATTTCATTTTTCTTAAGAGGATGATCGGGCAAAGCATTAAGTAATTGGAGAAGCCTCCCCCAAGCTTGTGGGAGACTCTCTTCTTCAATTTGCACAAAATTATATATATCCCTCAAAGCAGCTTGTTTCTTATGAGCGGGGAAATATTTAGCAGAGAAGTAATAAATCGAATCATGGGGACTATGCACACAACCAGGATCCAGAGAATTAAACCATATCTTAGCATCACCCTTTAATAAGAACGGAAATATTTTAAGGATATCAAAGTAGCGGGTTCTCTCATCATTAGTGAACAGGGTGGCTATATCATTTAATTTAGTAAGATGTGCCACAACAGTTTCAGATTCATAGCCATGAAAAGGATCAGATTCAACCAAAGTAATTATCTCACGATCAAGAGAGAATTCATAATCCTTATCAGTAACAAAGATAGGTGAAGTAGAAAAAGCAGGATCAGGTTTCATTCTAGCATTAAGAGATTGTTGCTTCCATTTAGCTAATAACTTCTTAAGATCATATCTATCTTTGCAAGCAAAAATAGCTTTAGCAATTTCTTCATCCATAACATAGCCCTCAGGCACAACAAACAGTTCATATTTATTAAGGGGAGAGTCCTCATCATCACTATCTTCAATATTATCAGTTTCAATAATTTCATTCTCTCTAGCCCTAGCAAGTTGTTCATCAAGAAATTCACCAAGTGGCACAGTAGTATCAAGCATAGAAGTAGTTTCATCATAAGTATCATGCATAGCAAAAGTGGCATCATCAATAACATGCGACATATCAGAACGAATAGCAGAAGAGGGTTTAGGTGTCGCAAGCTTACTCAAAACAGAACGTGGATCAAGTGCAGAGCTAGATGGCAGTTCCTTACCTCCCCTTGTAGTTGAGGGATAAATCTTGGTTTTTGGATCTCTCAATTTCTTCATGATGATAAGCAGATATAAATCCCAAGTGACTCAAAGAATAGCTATGCTCCCCGGCAACGGCGCCAGAAAATAGTCTTGATAAACCACAAGTATAGGGGATCGCAACAGTTTTCAAGGGTAGAGTATTCAACCCAAATTTATTGATTCGACACAAGGGGAGCCAAAGAATATTCTCAAGTATTAGCAGCTAAGTTGTCAATTCAACCACACCTGGAAACTGCATATCTGCAGCAAAGTGTTTAGTAGCAAAGTAATCTGATAGTACTGGTAACAGCAGCAAAAGGTAACGGTAGCAAAAGTAATGTTTTTGGTATTTTGTAGTGATTGTAACAATAGCACGGGAAAGTAAATAAGCGAAGAACAATATATGGAAAGCTCGTAGGCAATGGATCGGTGATATAGAATTATGCCGGATGTGGTTCATCATGTAACAGTCATAACCTAGGGTGACACCGCACTAGCTCCAATTCATCAATGTAATGTAGGCATGTATTCCGAATATAGTCATACGTGCTTATGGAAAAGAACTTGCATGACATCTTTTGTCCTACCCTCCCGTGGCAGCGGGGTCCTAGCAGAAACTAAGGGGTATTAAGGCCTCCTTTTAATAGAGTACCGGACCAAAGCATTAACACATAGTGAATACATGAACTCCTCAAACTACGGTCATCACCGGGAGTGGTCCCGATTATTGTCACTTCGGGGTTGCCGGATCATAACACATAGTAGGTGACTATAGACTTGCAAGATAGGATCAAGAACTCTCATATATTTATGAAAACATAATAGGTTCAGATCTGAAATCATGGCACTCGGGCCCTAGTGACAAGCATTAAGCATAGCAAAGTCATAGCAACATCAATCTCAGGACATAGTGGATACTAGGGATCAAACCCTAACAAAACTAACTTTATTACATGATAAATCTCATCAAATCCATCACCGTCTAGCAAGCCTACGATGGAATTACTCACGCACGGCGGTGAGCATCATGAAATTGGTGATGGAGGATGGTTGATGATGACGATGGCGACGGAATCCCCTCTCCGGAGCCCCGAACGGACTCCAGATCAGCCCTCCCAAGAGGTTTTAGGGCTTGGCGGCGGCTCCGTATCGTAAACGTGATGAATCCTTCTCTCTGGTTTTTTCTCCCCGAAAGCAAATATATATAGAGTTGGGGTTGAGGTCGGAGGAGCTCCAGGGGGCCCACGAGGTAGGGGGCGCGCCCAAGGGACAGGCGTGCCCCCACCCTCGTGGCTAGGGTGTGGGCCCCCTGGTCTTCATATTTTGCAAGGATTTTTTATTATTTCCAAAAAGACATTTCGTGAAGTTTCAGGTCATTCCGAGAAGTTTTGTTTCTGCACATAAATAACACCATGGCAATTCTGCTGAAAACAGCGTCAGTCCGGGTTAGTTCCATTCAAATCATGCAAGTTAGAGTCCAAAACAAGGGCAAAAGTGTTTGGAAAAGTAGATACGACGGAGATGTATCAATGGTCGGCTCCGACATCCGTGTCCATGGACTGCCCCCCTCCCATCTGTCCGCGGACGGATACGGAAGTAAATTTGCGGGTCAATGTTTGGAGATGCCCTTAGTTGCATATGATTATGTCACTAGCTTTTATACTATCGGAAACACTACCTAAGGGCATCTCCAACGCCAACCCTTAAAGCACCCGCATATGTCTGGACCTGCTGTCCGGACGTGTTGTGCCCTCCAACGTGGTCTGTATCGGTCCGCTGAGCAGTCCAGGTGTGTTTTCTATCGTAAACGGGAGACCAATGTGGGGGGGGGGGCTTTGAGGACGTCCGGACTGCTCCCAAGCCCCCTGGCCCACCAAAACGCCCTTCCTCACCCGTGCACGCTTCCCGCCCGAAACAGTCAGCGCGGTTTCAAAGTGTTAGTGCCACATTCATGCTAGGCCAGAGCGGACGCGACCTCTCACTGGCACCGGCATTGAAGCGGCGCGTCGGCCGAGAGAGCACCTCCTGCACGGCTTACTGGTGCAGGCGACTGCTCGGCGTTCAAATGACATGACGACTGTACGTCCGTTCGTCTGCCGCGCAAATTGATGACACGCGGTTGCCCAAGCGGCTACTCCGGCGTCACCTGTCTGTCCCTCTGTCGCCCACCATTGCTATATAAACTGGTCCCCCGGCCATGGCTGCATTCATCTGCCTCCGATCCTTTTGTTGGAAATATTCCCTAGAGGCAATAATAAAATGGTTATTATTATATTTCCTTGTTCATGATAATTGTCTATTATTCATGCTATAATTGTGTTATCCGGAAATCGTAATACATGTGTGAATACATAGACCACAACATGTCCCTAGTGAGCCTCTAGTTGACTAGCTCGTTGATCAATAGATGGTTACGGTTTCCTGACCATGGACATTGGATGTCATTGATAACGGGATCACATCATTAGGAGATCTGTGATGGACAAGACCCAATCCTAAGCATAGCGCAAGATCGTGTAGTTCGTCTGCTAAAGCTTTTCTAATGTCAAGTATCTTTTCCTTAGACCATAAGATTGTGCAACTCCCGGATACTGTAGGAATACTTTGGGTGTGCCAAACGTCACAACGTAACTGGGTGACCATAAAGGTGCACTACGGGTATCTCCGAAAGTGTCTATTGGGTTGACGCGAATCGAGACTGGGATTTGTCACTTCGTATGACGGAGAGGTATCTCTAGGCCCACTCGGTAAGACATCATCGTAATGAGCTCAATGTGACTAAGGGTTGGTCACGGGATGATGTGTTACGGAACGAGTAAAGTGACTTGCCGGTAACGAGATTGAACGAGGTATTGGGATACCGACGATCGAATCTCGGGCAAGTAACGTACCGATTGACAAAGGGAATTGTATACGGGATTGCTTGAATCCTCGACATCGTGGTTCATCTGATGAGATCATCGTGGAACATGTGGGAGCCAACATGGGTATCCAGATCCCGTTGTTGGTTATTGGCCGGAGAGTTGTCTCGGTCATGTCTGCATGGTTCCCGAACCCGTAGGGTCTACACACTTAAGGTTCGATGACGCTAGGGTTATTAGGAAGACTTGTATGTGATTACCGAATGTTGTTCGGAGTCCCGTATGAGATCCCGGACGTCACGAGGGGTTCCGGAATGGTCCAAAGGTGAAGATTTATATATAGGAAGTTGTCATACAGTCACCGGAAAGGTTCAGGGGCATATCGGTATTGTACCGGGGCCACCGGAGGGGTTCCGAGGGTCCACCGGGAAGGGCCACCTCTCTCGGAGGGCCTCATGGGCCGTAGAGGAAAGGGAACCAGCCCCAAGTGGGCCGGGCGCACCCCCCTTGGGCCCATGCGCCTAGGGTTTGGGGGGAAACCATAGAGGGGGCGCCCCCCTTGCTTGGGGGGCAAGCCACCCCTTGGCCGCCCCCCCCCCTCTAGATCTCATCTAGAGGGGGTCGGCCCCCTTCCTCCTTCCCCTATAAATAGAGGGGCAAGGGGAGGGCTGCACACCACATCAAAGGCGCAGCCCCTCCCCTCCCCAACACCTCTCCTCCTCCATTAAGAGCTTGGCGAAGCCCTGTCGGAGTACTGCCGCTCCACCACCACCACGCCGTCATGCTGCTGTTGGAGCTCTCTTCCTCAACCTCTCCCTCCTCCTTGCTGGATCAAGGCACGGGAGACGTCGCCGCTCCGTACGCGTGTTGAACGCGGAGGTGCTGTCCGTTCGGCACTAGGATCATCGGTGATTTGGATCACGTCGAGTACGACTCCATCAACCCCGTTCTCTTGAACGCTTCCGCTCGCGATCTACAAGGGTATGTAGATGCACTCCTCTCCCTCTCGTTGCTAGATGACTCCATAGATTGTCTTGGTGATGCATGGAAATTTTCAAATTTCTGCTACGATCCCCAATAGTGGCATCATGAGCTAGGTCTATGTGTAGTTTCTATGCACGAGTAGAACACAAGTTGTTGTGGGCGTCGATTTTGTCAATTTACTTGCCGTTACTAGTCTTATCTTGATTCGGCGGCATCGTGGGATGAAGTGGCCCGGACCAACCTTACACGTACGCTTACGTGAGACTAGTTCCACCGACTGACATGCAGTAGTTGCATAAGGTGGCTAGCGGGTGTCTGTCTCTCCCACTTTAGTCGGATCGGATTCGATGAAAAGGGTCCTTATGAAGGGTAAATAGAAATTGGCATATCACGTTGTGGTTTTGGCGTAGGTAAGAAACGTTCTTGCTAGAAACCTATAGCAGCCACGTAAAACTTGCAACAACAATTAGAGGACGTCTAACTTGTTTTTGCAGCATATGTCGTGTGATGTGATATGGCCAAAAGGATGTGATGAATGATATGTGATGTATGAGATTGATCATGTTCTTGTAATAGGAATCACGACTTGCATGTCGATGAGTATGACAACTGGCAGGAGCCATAGGAGTTGTCTTAATTTATTTATGACCTGCATGTCAACATAAACGTCATGTAATTACTTTACTTTATCGCTAACCGTTAGCCATAGTAGTGGAAGTAATAGTTGGCGAGACAACTTCATGAAGACACGATGATGGAGATCATGATGATGGAGGTCATGGTGTCATGCCGGTGACGATGATGATCATGGCATCCCGGAGATGGAGATCAAAAGGAGCAAAATGATATTGGCCATATCATGTCACTATTTGATTGCATGTGATGTTTATCATGTTTTACATCTTATTTGCTTAGAACGACGGTAGCATAAATAAGATGATCCCTCGCAATAATTTCAAGAAAGTGTTCCCCCTAACTGTGCACCGTTGCTAAGGTCCGTTGTTCCGAAGCACCATGTGATGATCGGGTGTGATAGGTTCTAACATTCACATACAACGGGTGTAAGCCAGATTTACACACGCAATACACTTAGGTTGACTTGACGAGCCTAGCATGTACAGACATGGCCTCGGAACACGAAAGACCGAAAGGTCGAACATGAGTCATATAGAAGATACGATCAACATGAAAATGTTCACCGATGATGACTAGTCCGTCTCACGTGATGATCGGACACGGCCTAGTTGACTCGGAACATGTATCACTCAGATGACTAGAGGGATGTCTATCTGAGTGGGAGTTCATTAAATAATTTGATTAGATGAACTTAATTATCATGAACATAGTCTAAAAATCTTTGCAATATGTCTTGTAGATCAAATGGCTCACGCTAATGTTGCCCTCAACTTCAACGCGTTCCTAGAGAAAACCAAGCAGAAAGACGATGGCAGCAACTACACGGACTGGGTCCGTAACCTGAGGATTATCCTCATAGCTGCCAGGAAAGCATATGTCCTTGATGCACCGCTAGGTGAAGCACCTGTTTTCCCAGCAGAACATGACATTATGAACGCTTGGCAAACGCGTACTGATGATTACTCCCTGGTTCAGTGCGGCATGCTTTACAGCTTAGAACCGGGGCTCCAAAAGCGTTTTGAGCAACACGGAGCATATGAGATGTTCCAAGAGCTGAAAATGGTTTTCCAAGCTCATGCCTGGGTCGAGAGATATGAAGTCTCCGACAAGTTCTAAAGTTGTAAGATGGAGGAGAATAGTTCCGTCAGCGAGCACATACTCAAAATGTCTGGGTTGCACAACCGCTTGTCTCAGCTGGGAGTTAATCTCCCGGATGATGCGGTCGTTGACAGAATCCTTCAGTCGCTCCCACCTAGCTACAAGAGCTTTGTGATGAATTTCAATATGCAGGGGATGGAAAAGACCATTCCCGAGGTATATTCAATGCTGAAATCAGCGGAGGTGGAAATCAAAAAGGAACATCAAGTGTTGATGGTGAATAAAACCACTAAGTTCAAGAAAGGCAAGGGTAAAAAGAACTTCAAGAAGGATGGCATGGGAGTTGCCGCGCCCGGTAAGCAAGCTGCCGGGAAGAAGCCAAAGAATGGACCCAAGCCTGAGACTGAGTGCTTTTATTGCAAGGGAAACGGTCACTGGAAGTGGAACTGCCCCAAGTACTTAGCGGATAAGAAGGCAGGCAATACCAAAGGTATATGTGATGTGCCTAACTAGCGCTCGTAGTAGCTCCTGGGTGTTTGATACTGGTGCAGTTGCTCATATTTGTAACTCAAAACAGGAACTGTGGAATAAACGGAGACTGGCGAAGGACGAGGTGACGATGCGCGTCGGGAATGGTTCCAAGGTCGATGTGATCGCCGTCGGCACGCTACCTCTACATTTACCTACGGGATTAGTTTTAAACCTCAATAATTGTTATTTAGTACCAGCTTTGAGCATGAACATTGTATCTGGATCTCGTTTAATGCGAGATGGCTACTCATTTAAATCTGAGAATAATGGTTGTTCTATTTATATGAGAGACATGTTTTATGGTCATGCCCCACTGGTCAATGGTTTATTCTTATTTAATATCGAACGTGATGTTACACATATTCATAGTGTGAATGCCAAAAGGTGTAAGGTTGATAATGATAGTCCCACATACTTGTGGCACTGCCGCCTTGGTCACATTGGTGTCAAACGCATGAAGAAACTCCATGCAGATGGACTTTTGGAGTCTCTTGATTATGAATCATTTGACACGTGCGAACCATGCCTCATGGGAAAAATGACCAATACTTTGTTCTCCAGAACAATGGAGCAAGCAACCAACTTATTGGAAATCATGCATACTGATGTGTGCGGTCCAATGAGTGTAGAGGCTCGCGGTGGCTATCGTTATGTTTTCACACTCACTGATGACTTGAGTAGATATGGGTATGTCTACTTAATGAAACACATTTCTGAGACCTTTGAAAAGTTCAAGGAATTTCAGAGTGAGGTTGAGAATCAACGTGACAAGAAAATCAAGTTCTTACGATCAGATCATGGGGGAGAATATTTGAGTCACGAATTTGGCACGCACTTAAGGAAATGTGGAATAGTTTCACAACTCATGCCGCCTGGAACACCTTAGCGTAATGGTGTGTCCGAACATCGTAATCGCACCCTATTGGATATGGTGCGATCTATGATGTCTCTTACCGATCTACCGCTCTCATTTTGGGGTTATGCTATAGAGACTGCCGCATTCACTTTAAATAGGGCTCCGTCGAAATCCGTTGAGACGACACCGTATGAATTGTGGTTTGGTAAGAAACCTAAGTTGTCATTTCTGAAAGTTTGGGGACGCGATGCTTATGTCAAGAAACTTCAACCTGAAAAGCTCGAACCCAAATCGGAAAAATGCGTCTTCATAGGATACCCTAAAGAAACTATTGGGTATACCTTCTACCTCAGATCCGAAGGCAAGATCTTTGTTGCCAAGAATGGATCCTTTCTAGAGAAAGAGTTTCTCTCGAAAGAAGTAAGTGGGAGGAAAGTAGAACTTGATGAAGTATTGCCTCTTGAACCGGAGAGTGGCACAACTCAAGAAAATGTTTCTAAGGTGCCTGCACCAACTAGAGAGGAAGTTAATGATGATGATCATGAAACTTCAGATCAAGTTGCTACTGAACTTCGTAGGTCCACAAGGACACGTTCCGCACCAGAGTGGTACGGCAACCCTGTTCTGGAAATCATGTTGTTAGACAATGGTGAACCTTCGAACTATGAAGAAGCAATGGCGGGCCTAGATTCCGACAAATGGCTGGAAGCCATGAAATCCGAGATAGGATCCATGTATGAAAACGAAGTATGGACTTTGACTGACTTGCCCGATGATCGGCGAGCCATAGAAAATAAATGGATCTTTAAGAAGAAGATAGACGCGGATGGTAATGTGACCATCTATAAGGCTCGGCTTGTCGCTAAGGGTTATCGACAAGTTCAAGGGGTTGACTACGATGAGACTTTCTCACCCGTAGCGAAGCTGAAGTCCGTCTGAATCATGTTAGCAATTGCCGCATTCTATGATTATGAGATATGGCAAATGGACGTCAAAACGGCATTCCTTAATGGTTTCCTTAAGGAAGAATTGTATATGATGCAGCCGGAAGGTTTTGTCGATCCTAAGAATGCTGACAAGGTGTGCAAGCTCCAACGCTCAATCTATGGGCTGGTGCAAGCATCTCGGAGTTGGAACATTCGATTTTATGAGATGATCAAAGCGTTTGGGTTTACGCAGACTTATGGAGAAGTCTCTATTTACAAGAAAGTGAGTGGGAGCTCTGTAGCATTTCTCATATTGTATGTGGATGACATACTATTGATGAGAAATGATATAGAATTCTTGGAAAGCATAAAGGCCTACTTGAACAAGTGTTTTTCAATGAAGGACCTTGGAGAAGCTGCTTATATATTAGGCATCAAGATCTATAGAGATAGATCGAGACGCCTCATTGGTCTTTCACAAAGTACGTACCTTGACAAGATATTGAAGAAGTTCAATATGGATCAGTCCAAGAAGGGGTTCTTGCCTGTATTGCAAGGTATAAGATTGGGCACGGCTCAATGCCCGACCACGGCAGAAGGTAGAGAAAAGATGAGTGTCGTCCCCTATGCCTCGGCCATAGGGTCTATCATGTATTCCATGCTATGTACCAGACCTGATGTAAACCTTGCCGTAAGTTTGGTAGGAAGGTACCAAAGTAATCCCGGCATGGAACACTGGATAGCGGTCAAGAATATCCTGAAGTACCTGCAGAGGACTAAGGATATGTTTCTCGTTTATGGAGGTGACGGAGAGCTCGTCGTAAAGGGTTACGTCGATGCTAGTTTCGACACAGATCTAGATGACTCTAAGTCACAAACCGGATACGTGTATATTTTGAATGGTGGGGCAGTTAGCTGGTGCAGTTGCAAGCAAAGCGTCTTGGCGGGATCTACATGTGAAGCGGAGTACATGGCAGCCTCGGAGGCAGCACAAGAAGCAATCTGGATAAAGGAGTTCATTGTCGACCTAGGAGTTATTCCCAATGTGTCGGGCCCGATGACTCTCTTCTGTGACAACACTGGAGCTATTTCCCTTGCGAAGGAGCCCAGGTTTCACAGGAAGTCCAGGCATATCAAGCGTCGCTTCAACTCCATTCGTGAAAATGTTCAAAATGGAGACATAGATATTTTTAAAGTGCATACGGACCTGAATGTCGCAGATCCGTTGACTAAACCTCTTCCTCGAGCAAAACATGATCAACACCAGAACTCTATGGGTGTTCGATTCATCACAATGTAACTAGATTATTGACTCTAGTGCAAGTGGGAGACTGGTGGAAATATGCCCTAGAGGCAATAATAAAATGGTTATTATTATATTTCCTTGTTCATGATAATTGTCTATTGTTCATGTTATAATTGTGTTATCCGGAAATCGTAATACATGTGTGAATACATAGACCACAACATGTCCCTAGTGAGCCTCTAGTTGACTAGCTCGTTGATCAATAGATGGTCACGGTTTCCTGACCATGGACATTGGATGTCATTGATAACGGGATCACATCATTAGGAGATCTGTGATGGACAAGACCCAATCCTAAGCATAGCGCAAGATCATGTAGTTCGTCTGCTAAAGCTTTTCTAATGTCAAGTATCTTTTCCTTAGACCATGAGATTGTGCAACTCCCGGATACTGTAGGAATACTTTGGGTGTGCCAAACGTCACAACGTAACTGGGTGACTATAAAGGTGCATTATGGGTATCTCCGAAAGTGTCTGTTGGGTTGGCGTGAATCAAGACTGGGATTTGTCACTCCGTATGACGGAGAGGTATCTCTGGGCCCACTCGGTAAGACATCATCGTAATGAGCTCAATGTGACTAAGGGTTGGTCACAGGATGATGTGTTACGGAACGAGTAAAGTGACTTGTCGGTAACGAGATTGAACGAGGTATTTGGATACCGACGATCGAATCTCGGGCAAGTAACGTACCGATTGACAAAGGGAATTGTATACGGGAGTGCTTGAATCCTTGACATCGTGGTTCATCCGATGAGATCATCGTGGAACATGTGGGAGCCAACATGGGTATCCAGATCCCACTGTTGGTTATAGGCCGGAGAGTTGTCTCGGTCATGTCTGCATGGTTCCCGAACCTGTAGGGTCTACACACTTAAGGTTTCAATGATGCTAGGGTTATTAGGAAGACTTGTATGTGATTGCCGAATGTTGTTCGGAGTCCCGGATGAGATCCCGAACGTCACGAGGGGCTCTGGAATGGTCCGGAGGTGAAGATTTATATATAGGAAGTTGTCATACGGTCACCGGAAAGGTTCGGGGGCATATCGGTATTGTACCGGGGCCACTGGAGGGGTTCCGGGGGGTCCACCGGAAGGGGCCACCTCTCTCGGACGGCCTCATGGGCCGTAGAGGAAAGGTAACCAGCCCAAGTGGGCTGGGCGCACCCCCCCTTGGGCCCATGCGCCTAGGGTTTGGGGGGAAACCCTAGAGGGGGCGTCCCCCCCCCTTGCTTGGGGGGCAAGCCATCCCTTGCCCCCCCTCTAGATCTCATCTAGAGGGGGGCCGTCCCCCTTCCTCCTTCCCCTATAAATAGAGGGGCAAGGGGAGGGCTGCACACCACATCAAAGGCGCAGCCCCTCCCCTCCCTAACACCTCTCCTCCTCCGTTAAGAGCTTGGCGAAGCCCTGCGGGAGTACTGCCGCTCCACCACCACCACGTCGTCGTGCTGCTATTGGAGCTATCTTCCTCAACCTCTCCCTCCTCCTTGCTGGATCAAGGCGCGGGAGATGTCTCCGCTCCGTACGTGTGTTGAACGCGGAGGTGCCGTCCGTTCGGCGCTAGGATCATCGGTGATTTGGATCACGTCGAGTACGACTCCATCAACCTCGTTCTCTTGAACGCTTCCGCTCGCGATCTACAAGGGTATGTAGATGCACTCCTCTCCCTCTCGTTGCTAGATGACTCCATAGATTGATCTTGGTGATGCGTGGAAAATTTTAAATTTCGGCTACGATCCCCAACACCTTTCTCCTCTCCGCATCACTCCCACCATGGCTTCCTCGCGCTCCAAAACTCCCTGGAACGGGGTGACGACAGACCAGAAGAAGGAGATGGACGCCATTGCTTTCGGTTGGCTAGCCGACAAGCAGCCAGAGGACAACGACGTCCCAATGGAGGACGCGGCCGCCGCCGAGCCAACGCCACCCTTCTCGGTGCATTGCACCATGACCATTGGCGAGGCCCGTGCCCATTACATGGACATGGTACGGGAGGAGTAGTTTCGAGAGGCGCAGGCCGACGCCGCCTACAACCACCAACTCCTCCAGGAGCACCAACACGCGGAGGAGCAGCTCGCTGCCGGCAGGGCGATCGCACTAGAAGGGGACTTGGCGAAACAAGCGGTGCTGCTTGAGTCCTACCACTCCACCCATGAGACCCGCCTCGCCCGCTGGCGTTACCGCCAGCGTCAAGCGAACTGGAGGCCGCCTACAAGGAGTTCGACGAGGCGACGGACGAGATCTGGGGCAAGACCGACGACGAGGCAGATGACATCGCTAGTTTCTGCCGATGGCGCCATGACCACGAAGCCGGCACGTCCACCAAAGAGTAGAGCACGGTAGGTTGTCGCCGCTCGGGTCCCAAGAAGATCACCACTTAGTAATACCAAGATGATTCAATTTTGGAAGCTCTCCCGGTCTTAAAATTTTCTCAAAATTTGCTCCTATTTATTCACATGATTGAATATTGCAACATCGGAGGAAGGACCCATCTACAACCGGACCTCTCAAACCCGCCTCATACGCCCGGGCAGGTCGCCCGGTCACGATTTATTGACCCAGACGGGCCCCTCAAACGGCCCTCAAACGCCCGGGCTGATCAGCACCCTCCATATCCAGCCCAAATATAGGGCGGAGATGGGGCGCCCGGGCATGCCTGCCACGTCGAACGCGGCCCACGCTGGCCCACCCGACCCCACATAAAATCCTCCCCATCCGCTCGCCAGACCAAACCCTATAGCCACTTCACTCTCCTCACCTCCACTCTTCTTCGCCACCCAAACTCGTCTCCGGCTCCTTCCGGTCCTCTCCGACATGGCAGGCAGCGGATCTGAGTCCTTCACCTCCAGACCCGTCGACCCCGAGCTCATCCAGCGTGACCCCGAGGAGGAGATGGCCGTCTTGCGCTCCGCCGCGCCCGAGAGGAAGCCCGTGGACGCTGGAATCCATTGCATCCGCCAAAATGGGGCATGGATCCGGCGCTAGGGCGGCCATAGCTGCCTCGCTGGAGGCCGTGCGGTTCGTCTGGCCTCCGAACACGCTGGTGGACGCGCAACCCCTCCGGTGGCCGCCGATATTAGGGACGCACCATCGTCCCACGAGGCCATGGCGTGGCGCCGTGCAAGGCACCAGGCGCGGGAGACGGCGGCGGACGTCGGCAAGGCGGGGTCGCATTCTCCGGCGCCCCATATGGCGCATCAGTCCGGGCACCGCAACCGCATCGTGGTAAATGTCGGCGGCTCGTGTTCCGGTCTAACGTCCACCGACATCGTTCGGGTTCCAGTCTCCAACGAGGACGAGTAGAGCATGGGAGACGGCGGAGCGGAGCCTTGAGTCCCGTGAGCCAGCTCGTGTCCCATGCCCTACCCTACCTTGTCGGCGACCGGCCCAACGCTCTGAGGAGCGCAGCCGACCGCCAAACATGGCCAGGACGGAGCCGGGCGAGCGGAACCGGACGAGCCCGGTCAAACATCGCTATGTTGCATGTAATAATATAAATTTGAGGTATCTGGATGTGAAATGTGTTTTTTGACGCGTGACCGGTTACTGTTCATAGACGTTTGAGGGATTAGATTTACAGTCCGACTGTACATGCTCTAAGGGCATAAACCTGCAGAAAGCGCAGGGTCTGAAAAAGAAACGGAAGGGGACGTCGGTCGATCTGGGGCGATCGATGGTACATATTCCCCTACGGTAACGCACACCGCACTATGGGCAGCCACACACCGGCCGCGTTGTACGCCCCCACGATCACATTTTCCCTTTCCTTTTGCACAGAATCCCACGGACAAGCCCCAACTTGGCTCGGCCAGGCTCCAAGCGGTGCATGCCAGGGTCTGTCCGTCCGAAACTAAACCAACGCCCGCCGCGTCTTCCCGTGCACCGGGCGGCTCGACTTCGATCGATCGATCGATCAACCGGACCGAACCGGGTTCTCGCGCACGCGGGGGTTCCTTTCCTCTGCCCTGTGCCGCTGTGCGTGCGCGTGCCCTACCGTGGGTACGATTGCGGGGAGGAGGAGGAGGCGCTCTTTTCGGGGGAGGTTGGCCGGCCGGGAAACGGATGATGGCCGGAGGAGCATTGCGACGGGGCGCGACAGCAATGGATGCGCGCGCGCGGTGCGGGCATGGCATGGCATGGCGCTCGCCGTGGAAGGCAACGCGCGCTCTGGTCTGGGGCATGGGCGCGACGTGCCGGGGTGGGGTGGCGAATCCGGATCTTTTTGTGGCTGGGATGGCTAGTGTTGGATATAACAACACTGTATTCTCCTTGGCTTTGGCTTTGGCAGCCCAACTTGTTATGGCCGGGGAGGTGCGCGGTCGTGGATAAGGAGGAGGGAGCAGCGACGTCGACGAAGAAAAATCTCCAGGCTCCACGTACGTAGGCAGAATACGATCCGGATTGGCCCCTACCCCCTGCATACAGGCCCAAACGAGCCGATTCGAGTCGCTACGAAGCTGAGATTCCAGGTGCAGTCGAGATCGTTTCGCTGTGCCGCCTATGAACGGAGGAGGATCATCGCGCGTCCTGTGCAATGTACAGAAGGGTTCACATCATGTGTATATACGATGATGATCTCGGTCCGCGTGTGCTGCACGCACGTATCCGATACCACTTCTGTTTCTCGCGGAGATAATCTTCTGAAAATGTCAGGTGCACCTGCTGCATTCCGCCATGCTCTCTACAAACTCGCGTCCCAAAAGTAATTACTCCTCGCTGTTTTTACAAGTACTCCGACGGATCATCGGGATATAAAGCGCACCAGCATATCTTAAGAAAAAGACATAAATCCCTACCACAGCTGCCTCAACAAAGGGGGTAAAAAGCCACACCCTTCCACCGGATCAGACCACAGGATCTCATATCACGTAGTGCTAGTGCAAGCTAGCTAGCTAGCTCGTGGCACTACACTGCGCATGCAAGCTCGGTGAGTGCTCAACACGCAGACGATGCTCCGACGACAATGGCAAGCCTCACCGCGTACTTTTGCACGTCGGGTATGCATCGGTAGCACTCCAAGATAGATCGGTCTGAGATCTGACAGGGAACAGGCATATGCCTCTGCACAATTAAGGGCGTATATAACAGTGCTAAAAAGCATTGGTATTATTGAGACGAGGCCGTCTATCGATCACGACGTGCGGCTGTCCCTTTTCAACTGGGGAGACTGTTCCTCGTGGATTTCTGTCCATGGAGATCTCTCACCTGCGCCGGCCACCTCGAGTGCCCTAAAAAGAAAGTTGAGATGCGCCTTGGATTGCCTTTTCTGGCATGTGGCAAGGAGATCCTATATTTAACCCATTTTCAAGATATATATTTACTAATACAAGTAAGAAGTAGTTATTTATCAGTACATACTGCACAGTGTATTCTATGTTTTTTTCCATCAACACGAGTACATAGTGCAAGTGTGAAGGTATGGTCCTATATATTTTGATGGACTGGCAGCCGAACGGAAGTCTTTCTCTTTTTTTGATAAAAGAAGGGCTTTCACCCCTTCCGATTTACGTCAAGGAAAACCATGATGTTTGAAGCTACTCCCTCTGTTCCATAATGTAAGACGTTTTTTGACACTACTAGTGTCAAAAAAACGTCTTACATTATGAGACTATGAAAGTACATAGAAAACAGCTTCAGCGAATCCTCGGAGGGAAATGTTTCAGAACTGGGCGAGACGATAAACCAAACAAACTGCTACCACATCAGATAGGAGCCGAAACGGAAGATATGGTAGAGTGTAGCGCATATTGCTCGTGAGGCTGGAGGATAGCGTGTCAGCCGGGGATGGGGTGGAGGGAACTTTGTTGCCTGAGCTGATAGAAGCATGAGCTACAACTGTGCACTGGCTCTAGAGTCTAGACCTATGGGTGCGAGCATCTTTGCTCCATCGACCTTGACTGATGAAAGAAATAAAGAAAAGAAAGGCATGCATGCAGCCGTGGACCCGTCCAGCTGCCTCACTCCCCTGCCACCTCAAACTGGTGTCCAGGACAATCACATAATCGGCTCGAATGCCCGATCATATCGATCCATCGCCGGCCCTCCCTGCCTGTGATAATTGATGCAACTTCTGTACCAACATAGTATGTGACCATGCAACAGCAGTAGCATCTCTACCTCAACTCCTACTGTACCGATATAGTAATAGTACTGTGTATATATAGACCGTGTTCTAGACTGCTGCTGTACTTGTGTACAGTACCCGCGTCAGCGTGATCGATTTTTTTAGAAAAGAAGAATAAGCCCGGCGGCCATTGCATACGGCCACTTTATTAATTATTCTCACAAGATCTTACAAAATCATACAATACTAAGACTAAAGTCGCCTTCTAAACAACAAACTGTCGCTACACCTATCCAGTTAATGAAGGGCCGCAGATAGTCTGGACCTAATACCAAACAGACATCGCAGCCAAGCCTAATATCTAAGACCTGAAACCCCAACCTAGCCACTTGCCGGGTCTGGACACACACTGGTCCGGCGTGCTCTTAGAGGCCGGCGCCACCAACTGCCACCGCTCCATCTTCAGAACTGTACTGATGCACCAACCTTGCTCGGTCCAGCTATAGTCGACAGCACCACGACGCCCAATGGCACTTCCTCCCTGCACGTAAACAGCTGTACACGTCGCGGTCGCCACTGATGCACCTCAGCGCCATGCTGCCACGCACCACCAGTCGACACAGCTTGAAGTCCTTGGAGGATCTGCCGTGCGTAGCACCTGCCGATCAGGCATGACCAAGTGTAGCACCTGTCGGTCAGGCATGACTTGACATCTCCACCGAAGCTCCATGCAAGACGAAGCCGCTCCACCTTTTGCCTCTGACTTCCAGCGCTGCTCCACAAAACGACGCTCCCAAGAGAGAAACGACACCGCAGTGCCACCATCGTCCGGTTTGAAACACCAGATCCTAGAGTTTTCCCCGGAGCAATACGAGTGGGTCGACGTAAGTCACATGACGATGCCTTCATCAAGGTAACGACGTGGAACGCCGCCATCGCCCGCCGTCGGCTCGTTTTTCACCAGCAACTACGTCTTCTCGACTCGCAACTGGTGCCAAATGACGGATCCCGAGATCCGAACACCCAGCCTTAGGCCGACCACCTCTGACGAAAGAGATGACCACCACCGCCGGCTGCACCGGTCAGAACAGATCTGATCGGAGGTGCCGCCGACGAGACCACCAGGCCCTCCACGCCGTCGTCGCCGATCTGAAGACAGCAAGCACGCCATCGCAACCAAGCCGGCCGCCGCCAACCGCAGCTGTCGCCGCCATCCGAAGGGCCATCCACAGCGCCCGCAGTCCTAGCCTCCACCGCGCCAAGCCGTCGCCGTCCGAGGACGGGCCGGCCTGCCACCGCCTGACGCCATCCGCCGCGCCGCACATCCCAAATCGGTCGCGCCACCACACGCTTTAGGGTCCGCCCCACCCCGAAGATGCGTGAAAGAGAAGATCCCCCGCCACCGCCGTCGGCCTCCGGGCTTAGCCCGGCGGCGGCAAAGGGAGGAGAGGAGGGAGTTTACGACGACGACGGCTAGGTTTTTAGCCGCCCGAGTCGCTCTAAGGGGAGGACAACGCGGGGGCCAGGCGTCAGCGTGATCGATGCATCGTGGTCGATTCGATCACCTAACTCAAGTCTGTTTTACACGATCCTTTGTCTCATCTCTACCCGCTGCAGAGCGCCTCTTTCTCGGTTCCCGTGTCCCTCTGTGTGCGATGCAGATGCATGCAAACATAGAGTACGTACTACTTCCTCCATTTCTAAATATAAATATCTTTTAAATTTTAATAAAAACTACAACAGATGTATATTGATATATGTTAGAGTGTATATTCACTTATTTTGCTGTGTATCTAGTCTATATTAGAATCTGTAAAAAAAAACTTGCATTTAAAAACGGAGCGAGACAGCGAGTAATACTTGCCTGCAGCCAGCCGGCGTGGCGTCGTGGCAGCCACCCGTAGGTACGTGCACCTAGTTTAATTATGGAACACATTCCATCTCCACATATGTGCGCCCATGTTACCAGCCATTTCCGATCCTTGTCATGTGGTGCACGCTAGCCACCACACGAATGCGTGCATGACGTATCGTAACGTACGCTTTCAAAAAGAAAAGAAAGGGAAAAAAAAACGCATGGCTGTAAGCTAGCCGCCCGGTCGGTTTCTAGTTTGCCACCCAAGCTTTAGCTGATCTTGATCTCTACGGTGACATGGCTAGCTTTGGCTGCAAGTGTGGCCCTTCACGCGAAAACACATATCAACGCGCGGATACAAAGGCGAACCAATCTGTAATTGAATGATTAGGTAAACAGTATTATTTTTAGTCTACTAGAGTTTAAATTCTGATGCTTGCTTTTGGTAACGTGCACACTTTCAAGCTAGCTGCCCGGTCAGTTTCTAGTTTCCATCCAAGCTTTAGCTGATCTTGATCTCCACGGTGACATGGCTAGCTTTGGCTGCAAATGCTTCCATTGCGCCACTGACATGGCTTGACGCGCTGGCACATATCAGCGCGTGGACGCAAAGGCGAATCAATCTGTGGTTCGATGATTAGATGGATAATGCTATTCTCAACCTATTAGGATTTAAATTCTGATGCTTGCTATAAGTAATGTGTGCTTTCAAACTAGTCGCCAGGTCGGTTTCGAATTTGCCACCTAAGCTTTAGCTGATCTTGATCTCTACGTAGACATCCTAGCTTGGCTGCATGTGCTTCGTTTACGCCACTAACATGGCTTGACGCGAAGACACATATCAACGCGCGAACATAAAGGCGAACCAACATGTGGTTGGATGATTAAATGAACATTGTTATCTTCACTTTAGTAAGGTTCAAATTTTGATGCTCGCTATTAGTAACGCACGCTTTCAAGCTAGCCGCCCGCTCGGTTTCTAGTTTTCCATCCGAGCTTTAGCTAATCTTGATATCTACGGTGACATGGCTAGCTTTGGCTGCATGTGCTTCGTTTACGCCATTGACATGGCTTGACGCGAAGACACATATCAGCGCGTGGACATAAAGGCAGACCAACCTGCAGTTGAATGTTTAGGTGGACAGTGGTATTCTCAGCTCATTCGGGTTTAAATTTTGATGCTTGCATTTCGACTACGAGGCATTTACGGTGACGTTGTAGAATCTCAAGATGATATGCCGGGTCAGTCTCTCGAATGTGCTCATAGAGATAGGGTGTGCGTGTGTGCATTTATAAAAACGAGTGTATGCGCGTATATATGAGAGCTTGCGTCTGTATATACTATGTTAAAAAGAAAGCGCGCGGACGCACCGGAGGAAAACCAATCAAACTCCGTTTTCTCGGCAGGAACGCGGGCGTACATACGACCGGTGTAGACGAGAGCCCTGACGTACGTGTGGCGGCGGCTTTGTACGTTGAGGGTGGAGCTCGGCTGGCAGGGGCACCCGGTTCTAAAGTCCAAACCCCGGCGCGCGCGCGGACTCCCGATTTCCCGTAACGGTCGGACGCTCCGTCGGGCTGTGGCCTAGCAATGCTACATCTACGTGCAGATTCTCTTATGTAGGATCTGTTTGGGACTACTCCGCTTCATAAAAATCGGTTTCGTTTTACTAAATTCACTTTGGAGCAGTTTCATCTAGAAGTTGTAATACAACCAAAAAGAATGTTTGGCTGTCATCTAGCTCCAGCTTCAAGAATGAGAAATTTGGTGGAAAGGATCTATTTGATTGGTTGAGAGGGAAGAAACGAAGGGGTATCCACTTACTGGTGGCAGTGGTGGGTAATTTTCACCTAACTCCAGCTTCTAGAGTTTTTTGGAGCACCCCCTGAAGAGCTTCATAAAAAACTAGAAGTTGTACCCCAGATTCTAGTTTTTTTGCGGAGCGGCATATCATGGAGCTACCCCGTTTGGCTTGTGTTTTCCGAAGCGGAGCTGAATTTTAAGAAGCAGAGCAGTCCCAAACAGGCTCGTAGTAAAAGATGATTTGGCAGCAGTTAATTGGATATTAGTGAAGGCACCGGGGCTATCCCCTGAAAATCAGGGAGGGCATTAAGGATCTCTTTGATTCAATGGATCTTCATAGGATTTTTGAAGGATTGAAATCTTTAGAAATTTTTCTTACATTGGTCGTTTGATTCGTATGATTAGATCTTATAGGATTTTTTTTTCTAAGGATTTATTTGTATTACATTTCACAGGAATTCTAACATTCACTCCAATTTTTTGAAAGAAATCCTTCGCCTTTCCCATAACACAATCAAATAAACTCAAATCCTATAAAGATCCAATGAACATACCATTTCAATCCTATGTTTTTCCTATTCCTGTGTTTTTGCAATCCTACGAATCAAAGAGGCCCTTAGTTTTGGTGGAAGGATGTTACGTAGGAACACGTAAAAGCTTACGTAGGTCTAGGATTTTCGCTCTCGTTATCGTCGGCTTTTTCCACGTCGCTATCCGTATCCGGTAGTAGTATTCCACAGCTGCTCGATATTTACTCACTCCATTCCGTATTTCTTAACTGGCCACGACTGGTACCAGCTGCTACGGGTCCAATTACTTGTACACGTGGCCCTTTACCCCCAGACCCCCCCACCCGGCGGGTTTTAGGCATTTGACCATGGGGGTGTATTCCCAGCAAAAATAAATAAATTATGGGGGTGTAAACAGTAAGACTGCGTTATTGTACCACTGGTGGATCATTGTAATCATGTTTGCCAAATCTGTTTTTTTTATGTTTATAAATTTTTGTTTGAAGTGTTGCATTTGTACATATGCACTATTCATGGAATATAAATTATGCCGCAAAAAAGGAATATATGGTGGTGTAGCACAGTAGTATATATAGTTCAACTATCTGGGAATATAGATCATTTAGACCCCCCCCCCCACCCTTCCCAAAGCATAACAAATTTCGCATACAAGAATCACATGAATTTATTTAATAAACATGCAGTTCAAACTAAATAGGGATGTCAGTTCAGTTGGCGGATAACAACATGGCGTTGACCGCCTCCCCGTTGCACCGTGTGTCTCACATGGGGCCACATGCCGCTCAACCCAGACCTTATCCCGTTGCGCCCTCCTTTCCTTTCCTTCCCTGTCTCTTTCTCCTCTCCCTAATCTCTTTCTTCTTCTAGGAGCTACGAACCACGGACGAGTTCAACCTACGTCGACACCGCTCATGCGATCCCCACCTCAACCTCGACTACCGCTACAAGATCCGAAGGCGCGCCTTCTCACCGTAGTTCGCCTGCGTCTGCTGGCCTCGTCCCCGTCGCCGCGCCTGCCGCCTGGTGGTTGTCATCCCAATCCATGGCGAGATCCCCCGTCTAGTGACCGTGCCGTCGTCGTCCCAAGTCCATGGCCGCCGGATGTCCAACACAGATGCATGTGGGAGACAAGGGTGTGTGTGTTGGGGGGGTGCCCAACAGGGTATTGCAACAAGACCCCTGCTGCAATTGCAACAGGGGTTGTAATGGCGATCAGGCACTAGCGGAGATTTTTTTTGCAACAAGGATCGTGTTGCAAAGGGGGCTTTTACAACAACATCCATATCGCAAAGGACTTGGCAAGTCATTCGCGGGCTTCGCAACAACATCTATGTTGCAAATAGGCTTTTCTGCAACAACGTTCGCACCTCCCCTGTTGTGAAGAATTGCAACAAAGGTTGTGATGCAAAGGGGCTTGCACAACACGCTCGTTGTTGCAAAGTAATGTGGCTATAGGAGGAGATCAGATGGTTGCGGAACTCGTCATCCAATCGCTCGCAAGGTGGTGGATCTTTTAAAAGCCGGCCGACACGTAGCAGCCCTAAGCCAGAGTTGAAACTACCTTTCTACACCAATGCAAAAGTCTCATAAAATTTCTTGCTTTACTGGGGCGATGGATGCTTTTGTTGTAGGCAAATCGTATAGATACACGATGATCTCAACCAATGAGAAGATGCATGTGTAAGAATAATGGGAGTTGTAGTTCATCTGTGGCATGCGTCAAGGCATTGGCTAATTCCGATTTCTTTATGCTTTTTAGCTGGCTTGTGCATGTGCCGGGCTTGTTCATATCTTTTGAGTGGTTTCTGCTATCAACAGACGACATGTATGATGTTGGGTTTTGTATTGTACCGGCTAGTTAGTCCTAGCTAGATCCCCCGTGCTTCTTATAGAAGTAGGGTTTCATGGCCTTTTCTCTAAACGTATTAGGAATTCATCCATTTCACCCCTCAACTATTCCTCGCGTCCAACTTTGGTCCAAGAATTTGAATATGAATAACATAAACCCCAACTCTTAAAACTAGATATCTTTGTTCCCTTTCTCCCCGACGTTTCTTTTTTCTCGAATACGCATAGCATGCATATCTCCGCCGAGGGTGTGACAACACACCCGTCCACTCCACTCTAACAACCAAATCTACGTCTCATTCGACACCCACATTTGAATCCGCTAGAAGAGGAGATCTAAACCCGGTGCTCTCAACAATCCCGCCGTCCTCCAAGCTCTACCCTCAACAAGATCCCTGCCTAGCAACTGCTGCAAAAGATGGCGGCTCACCGTAAAAAACAAATACCGTTCTGGTGCTTCCACAACTCCCAAAAGTCCAATGTGAGCAAAGCTCGCAAATCCTTGTCATGCATGCCTTGGATGCACTTGCCCAAGATCCAAACAGGGAGGGTGCTTCTCTGCATGGGGGTCCAGTCCAGCTTGTCCAGAGCTGTGCACAGATGTAACCAGAATGCTCTCGAGAAGACGCATTGCAACATGATATGACTCATGGTTTCATCCTCCTGGTTGCAAAGTGGGCAAGTATCCTGATGCGGCAGTCCACGTCTAGCCAAACGATCGGAGGTCCAACAACGGTTCTTCATGGCGAGCCCAACAAAGAACCGACACTACAGGAGGGGGGGGGGTATAGACTTCCACGTGAAATCAGCCATGGGGGCAAGCTGTCTTCCCATGAACAACGTTGTGTACGCCGATCAAGTAGTGTAAGCGCCACCCGGCTCCCAAGCCCACTTGGTGACATCCGGAATCCCAACTTGTATTTGTATGTTTCCAACGCGCTGCCATAATACCATGAACTCCATGACGGTCGGTGCATCCATGTCCGGCCTCACGTCGTTGGCCCACCGCCCATTCTCCAAGGCCTCATGCACACGTAGTTGTGAGCGCACACAAGGTGATACCATTCTCCCCGACGTTGAAGTACTTTGACGGATGACACAACGGTGATTTTGCACATGTGAAAGCACAGTCAGAAAATATTTTCTGGAAGAATAGCAAATAAATGAATAAGGAAGAAAGTTACTACAAAACATGAAAACAAGAATATGAAGACAAACTATTGGATAGAGAACTTAAGACATATGGAAAATATGAAAATTTTAAAAATAGAAAATGATTCCTAAGAATATTCATGAACGGAGAAGAATTATGGTCGAGTACATTTATTACTTCTATTTTTCGTTAAACTATAAGCTATGATTTTAAAATTGATATGTATGTTTTCATGTATAGCAGTCACATATTTCTCTAGCTTATATAGAACCTTTTTATGGTCTCCCTTAAAAAGGTACATTGTCATGTATTTCCTTTCTCTTTTAGTCTACTAGTATTCCATTCCATTACAAGAGCAAATTAAAAGCAGGGTCAGGAATACACGGTGATTTACCCTAAACACCTCTAGGCCCGAGGGTTGCAGCCCCGCGGGGCAGGAGGGACAATTCCACAAATACTACGCGTAGCTGGTTCCTTTTTCTTTATACTCCCTCCTTCCATCTATATAGAGCCTAATACGTTTTTCGAGGCTTACTTTGATCAAATGTTAAAGCAATAATATATGACATGCAACTTACACAAAGCACATCATCAAATTCGTATGTGAAAGGAGCTTTTAATGATATAATTTTCATATTATATATATCATGTACTATTAATTTTGTCAATAGTCAAAGACGGTCTTGAAAAACGTATTAGGTCTTATATAGATGGGAGGAGGGAATATATAAATACGGTCCGCGGGGCAGGAGGTGCTGCCGCTAGCTGGATCCCAGGCCCAGCGATCCTATAAAAAGGTGCCAATCGCCCCCACCCCGACCTGCATATCGCCCGTGCTCTCAAACAAGAGTGCGAGTTCCAGGCGTGGCGGCCCTGCTGCATGTTGCATGAGGTACCACCCCCATCTCCCTCCCCCTCTCACCCCCTAGTGTATTCTCTTCTGCTAGTCTGTTGCAGTCCCCTCCCATCCCCCGGGCTCATCTCGCTCTTGTTATAACCAGCCGGCCGGAGTCGGAGTCTCATCCCATTGCAGAGCAGCGCGAGGCGGCGAAGGCGACCGATCCGGGAGCGCACGCGCGGCGAGACCTTGACATAGGGTGAGATGTTGATCTGTACCACGTCGTCCCTTTTCTTCTCTCCTTTCGTTCGCCCGTGCGGCGCCGCCGCCTCGCTTGGATGGATCCCGGCCGGCGCGCAGGGTGGCTCCCGCCGATCTCATCGGGGACTAGTTTTTTTTTTTTTGAGAAATTCTCATCGGGGACTAGTAGATTGGATTGGTTGTTCCGATGCCGGGGGCCGTATGGGCCGTGAACGCGATCACGATCCGGCCTTCTCCGGGTCTTGTAATCGCATTCGATTTCTGTTGTAGAGATTTTTTTTTTGTTAAGCTTATTTTCCTGTTGTTAGTAGTAGAGTTTCTTTTGTCTCAAAAAAGTAGTAGAGTTTTTTTTAGGGAAAAATAGAACGGGGACGTGATTACGGTATTTGCGCTTGAAGCTTTTTGAAAACAAAAAAAGGGAGGAATTGGGTGTGTGTGTGTGTGTGTATGACGAACGGTGGGCGTAATAAAAGAGGATTTTCTGCGGCCCGGCGCGCTTGACTAGGCCCGTGCTCCTGGCTGGCGGCTATCCCACTGACGCACGGGCCCCACCGCGCGCCGTTTTAGCAGGGTCCGTGGCGAGCGAGCCGCTGCGCACACGAGTCACACAACGCAACACGAGAGGAAAGCAGCGCAATTAAGGCCGGCCGCGCCTCCTCCTCGGGACGCGCGCGCGCTCGCGGGCGGGCGGGAGGCAGAGCCGTCGCCGTTCGCTGTTCGTCGCTCGCCGCCGGCCGCCGGCCGCCGCCCATGAGTGATGATGGGCCGTCTCGTTTGTCCGCCTTGTCGCGCCGCCGTCGCTCACCGCGTGCGTCCGCCTAATGCTGCAGGCCGAATCAGCCGGCGGGGGAGTCGTCGCGGCGGTCCATGAGCGCTGACGCCGCGGGCAGCAACATCATCAGCCGAAGAAGAAGCAGGCTGGGCGACGAAGCCATGCCGACCCCGTCCTCCAACGCCCCCGACTCCTCGCCCTTCTCCAACGACGGCGGCGCCTCGCCGAGCGACATCGACCGCGTGCTCCGGGGCAACGGCCGGCGCCACCAGCTGCCCACGGCCGCGTCCCCCGACGCCATGGACACGGACGTCGCCGAGCCCGCCGCGGCCTCCCTTGCCGACTGCGGCGCCCAGTCGCGCCCCGAGGGCGCGCACGCCAACATGGACGACACCGGTGGCGGCGGGTCGGGGGGCCACGCCGCGCGGCCGCCGCTCTCCGGCCCCCGCAGCGGGTTCCGCCGCCTCGGCCTGCGCGGCATGAAGCAGCGCCTCCTCGTCGTGGCCAACCGCCTCCCCGTCTCCGCCAATCGCCGCGGCGAGGATCAGTGGTCCCTGGAGATCAGCGCCGGTGGCCTCGTCAGCGCGCTCCTCGGTAATCCCTTCTCCTCAATGTCATGCACCGGAGCGATGCATGCATCAGAATCCTGCACCAGTAGCTGCACGTACTGAATTTTCTGACTTCGCAGGTGTGAAAGATGTCGACGCGAAGTGGATCGGCTGGGCCGGTGTGAATGTCCCCGACGAGGTCGGCCAGCAGGCTCTCACCAATGCACTCGCCGAGAAGGTTCGTTGCAATCCACAGAATCTATGACATATCTGATGCCAACTGAACCAATAGAACAGTGCTGTCTGCTTTTTTACCACTCTAGTTCGTTCTAGTGACTGAAACAATATCTGTTTCTGTTGATCAAACAAAACAGAGATGCATACCAGTCTTCCTGGACGAGGAGATCGTGCACCAGTACTACAACGGCTACTGCAACAACATACTGTGGCCGCTCTTCCACTACCTCGGGCTGCCGCAGGAGGACAGGCTGGCAACCACCCGGAACTTCGAGTCGCAGTTCGACGCGTACAAGCGGGCCAACCAGATGTTTGCTGATGTCGTCTACCAGCACTACCAGGAAGGGGATGTGATCTGGTGCCATGACTACCACCTCATGTTCCTGCCCAGGTGCCTCAAGGAGCATGACATCAACATGAAGGTCGGGTGGTTCCTGCACACGCCCTTCCCTTCCTCGGAGATTTACCGCACTCTGCCATCACGCTCGGAGCTGCTTCGCTCCGTGCTCTGCGCTGATTTAGTCGGGTGAGCATGCATCTTGCTTTTATTAGTAATAATGGTTTCTTTACTGGTTGTTCTATGGCTGTTCTTAGCTCTTACTGATTTTCTTCTTCAGATTTCATACATACGACTATGCAAGGCATTTCGTGAGCGCATGTACCAGAATACTCGGACTCGAGGGTACCCCTGAAGGTGTGGAGGACCAGGGAAAGTTAACGCGGGTTGCAGCGGTACACATCAGAACTTTTATGTTAATTAGTTTGTTTATCTGACATGTTTGGGATCAGTGGCTGTGCTTCACTAGGGCCTCTCCTCCTTGTGAAATACCATTAGTCAAAGCTATTCATGATTCTACCTATTCCTACCTCTCATTACGATGATTTATACAATATCCAATTTGTTTTTTGGAAAATGGGTGATTCTTTGTACTCACGTGGCTGAAATCTTCAGTTTCCTATTGGGATAGACTCTGATCGTTTCAAAAGGGCGTTGGACATTGACGCAGCAAAAAGACATGTCAATGAACTGAAACAGCGATTTGCGGGACGGAAGGTGAGAAAACACTTGAAATTTCCAAACAGCTGATAGGATGCTGCTATTGTATTTTTGAAATTTCCAGATCTACCTGGCACATTTTAGCTGTTCTAGCTCATAAATGCCACCTTGAAAGTCACACTTCCATTTTTCTGTCCTGTTATTCTAGTGTAGGACATTAAATCTTGACCTGCAAACTTATAAACCATACTATCAATATCTTTTTGATTTGACCTATCTTTCTTTTGTTGAAAATTCAATAATTTATTGACGTCTCTTGTAGTCTTACAGAGTATTTGTTCCTGGTTGTTGTCATAGGTAATGCTTGGTGTTGATCGACTTGACATGATCAAAGGAATTCCACAAAAGATTTTGGCCTTTGAAAAGTTTCTTGAGGAAAACCCTGAATGGATTGATAAAGTGGTTCTACTTCAAATTGCTGTGCCAACTAGAACTGACGTCCCTGAGTGTAAGAACATTTCTGTATTTTGTTCTTGCCACTCCGCATATGTAGTGCATCATATGTTTGACATATGATTGTTCATATACATGGTTTTCAATTTGTCAGCTTGCTGTCTCTTTTTAAAATATCATTCCTCTTAAACAATATAGATTTGGTTGCAGTTCTTATAGCACTTCCTTGTTTCTTGAGCAGATCAGAAGCTTACAAGCCAAGTGCATGAAATTGTTGGGCGCATAAATGGACGATTTGGAACATTGTCTGCTGTTCCCATTCATCATCTGGTTAGCTTTTAAATAGCTCTCTGTGCTATCTTATGACCTAAATTCTTTGTGCTATCTTTTAAATAGCTCTTTGGCAAACTATTTCGTTTCAACTAAAATAATTTGCTCCTTGCAGGATCGATCTCTTGATTTCCATGCCTTGTGTGCTCTTTATGCAGTCACTGGTAATTCCTGGCAGCTCTCTTTATATTGAAAGTTGGGCTTTATTAGCACTCTTTTATTCAAAATATTAGTGCGTTTATCATGCTTGAGCTGTGCATTTCCTCTGTTTTGCTTAGATGTGGCTCTTGTAACATCACTGAGGGATGGCATGAATCTTGTAAGCTACGAATATGTTGCATGCCAGGGATCAAAAAAAGGAGTTCTGATATTGAGTGAGGTAAGTCATCAGCTATGATGATAAATAATATCGATTGATTCCAAATGTAGTCTGTAAGGATATTCATATGTGTGTGTTTATATTTTCCGTTTCTTTTACAGTCTCCTGAAAATATATTTGATTTTGGTTCATAAGTTCTGTCATTGCAATTTCAGTTTGCCGGTGCAGCACAATCGCTTGGTGCTGGTGCCATTCTTGTAAATCCTTGGAATATTACAGAAGTTGCAGACTCAATAAAACATGCTTTGACAATGACATCTGATGAGAGGGAGAAGCGGCACAGGCATAACTACGCGCATGTAACAACTCATACTGCCCAAGATTGGGCTGAAACTTTTGTATGGTGAGGAGCTCGTTTGCACTTCGGCTCATTTGTACTTTTATTAACCAGAACTTACTAGTATATTAAATATTTCTTTTTCATTGTAAATATAAATTTGTTAGCTGCTGCCAGACTTTCTTGTAACCACACTGTGTCTTTTCATGTAGTGAGCTAAACGATACAGTTGCTGAAGCTCTGATGAGAACAAGACAAGTTCCTCCTGACCTTCCTAGTCGAACGGCCATCCAGCAATATCTGCAGTCAAAAAATCGTTTGCTCATATTGGTAAACACCATATTTTCTCTTTTCTATTGATATTTGAAGTTGTTTATACTGGCCATCACTGGGGTTTATAATGCAAACAACTGCTTGTTTACTCTTCTGCAGTAACTCCTCCACATGTTGAAATGTTACACATTAGTTCATTTATTTTCATTGCATTTTAAACTAAATGAATGGCATCTGCAAATATGTATAGTTTTTCCTTCATAGTACAATGAACTTAGCACTCAAACAGCATAACCTTACAATTTCTGTTTGTTGCACCGATGACTGAATATAGGGTTTCAATTCAACATTGACTGAGCCAGTTGAATCCTCTGGGAGAAGGGGCGGTGATCAAATCAAGGAGATGGAACTCAAGTTGCATCCTGACTTAAAGGGTCCTTTGAGAGCCCTCTGCGAGGACGAGAGCACTACGGTTATCGTTCTCAGCGGAAGCGACAGGAGTGTTCTTGATGAAGTAATACTACTACTACTCCTGTCATTTTGTGATTTGTAATTGCTTTATCTGTTAGTACTAAAATCAAGATATCCTCTACCCTTTGCAGAATTTTGGAGAGTTTAACTTGTGGCTGGCAGCAGAGCATGGGATGTTCTTACGCCCAACTGATGGAGAATGGATGACAACAATGCCTGAGCATCTGAACATGGATTGGGTCGACAGTGTAAAGGTAGGTCTGTTTGATGAGCAATGTCCAGCCGTAACCCCTTAATGTATACCTTCTCACACCATTTACCCCTTTCCAGCATGTTTTTGAGTACTTCACAGAAAGAACCCCAAGATCTCATTTTGAACATCGTGAAACATCATTTGTGTGGAACTACAAGTATGCGGGTAAGTGATCAGGTCTTCATGCATAGTTTTTCTTCATTTTGTGAATAACAAAAATATCCAATACTATTTGCACTTGCCTCTTGTGAAGATGTTGAGTTTGGGAGGCTCCAAGCAAGAGATATGCTGCAGCACCTGTGGACCGGTCCAATTTCAAATGCAGCTGTGGATGTTGTTCAAGGGAGCCGGTCAGTTGAAGTTCGCTCTGTTGGAGTCACAAAGGTCAGTTAGGCAGTGTGATTTTTAAACATGGTGAAAGATTTCATATTATTTAGCTAACTGATGCTTTACTAATTATTCATTTCCGTTCTGTAGGGTGCGGCCATTGATCGTATTCTAGGGGAGATTGTTCACAGCAAAAGCATGGTTACTCCGATTGACTATGTACTATGTATAGGCCACTTCCTAGGAAAGGTAATTCTGCACTGACTTTATCCTCTCTCGTTCCTTTCTAGTTCATCTTGAATGTGTGTGTGATATAATAGGAAAATTGTGAAATTTTATCTTTTCAGGACGAGGACATCTATGTGTTCTTCGACCCTGAATACCCTTCTGAACCAAAAGTGAAACCGGATGGTGCGTCGGTATCCGTCGACAGGAGGCAGAACGGGCGGCCATCCAACGGCCGGAGCAACTCGAGGAACTCGCAGGCGAGGATACAGAAGCCTCAGGTCGCGCCGCCGCCTCCGGAGAGGTCATCGTCCTCGTCCGACCACAGCACCGCAAACAACAACAGCCACCACGACTGGCGCGAAGGGTCGTCGGTGCTGGACCTCAACGGTGACAACTACTTCTCGTGCGCCGTCGGGAGGAAGCGCTCCAACGCCCGTTACCTGCTCAACTCGTCGGAGGACGTCGTCTCCTTCCTCAAGGAGATGGCCGAGTCGACGACGGCCCGTGCCGGTGGCCTCCCGCCCGGCGCCGCCGCTGATTACATGTTCTTGGATAGGCAGTAAGACTAAGTTTGCCTCTGCTAATCAGCAATCACCCGGCCGCCCGCCCCGCCCCGCCTGAGAAGAAGAGTTGACAGCAGCCCTAAATAACATTGGTGTTCCCTGTACGCGCGCCGGAGTAGCCGCCGTGGCTGGTCCGGCGCGGCGTGGTGTACAATCCTGTACAAAGTATGACTGAGGTCCTGGTTTTACTGTTACTGCGAGAGGAGACTGACGCTCTGTGACTGAGTGATCCCGAGAGTTTGTGTTAGGCGGAATTGATGGATATTTGTTATTATGTGATGTGAGGACTAATCCCAGCATTGACGGTCTACCGCTGGTTTCTGGAAGCTCTGCACTTATGCTCTTAGACTTTTCGTTCGATTGGCTTTGGATTCTGTCGTTTCTCACCCTAATTTTGGTTCATCATCCGATTGCACTGTGGCCACGCAGGTAAGTATGGCAACTTGAAACTGCATTTTGCGTAGTTATTTGACCCTAACCCCTCCTAGAAATCTAAACTATGGGTTAGGTGCAGCTAGCCCCTGACGGAATCTAATTGCATATAAATAGGCAAATAAAACTGCCTGCACACTCCATTCAGGCGTGAGCCGTGGCCAATCCTGGGAGGATGACTTGCTGTGTGGGGCTCCCTAACCGCATCCCTTGTCCGCGTTACCCGGTCAAGCATCATCCAGGTCGCGAATGATTGGTCGCCCACCGGATTAACCCGATCTGCCATTTCTTGTGCGCTTGCAACCGTCACTCCATCTCCAATCTTTTTTAGTAGTATTCCCCATCTATTGCAATCAAGCTCTCTCTTGTCCTAGAAGCAGATAACGATGTATATTTCTGCAAAAATCGCTGTCACTGACATATAGTGTGATGTATCAGTTTTGTTTCTTTCACAAGTATCGCGTAGTTTGGTTTTGAATATGACCTGGCATTTCGTGGCCAACACAGAGCAGCACGTATGAGTCGATTGTTAAAGTCCGCATTGAACGGCATGAGGCGTCACGTACGTGTGCGTAATCTGTCATTTTGCGGAGCGCTGCGCAGCTAGCCAAATTTAATCAAGGCCAGGAGTGCCCCCTACGTCACGTCACCACACACGGCGATGCGACGCGCTTCTCTCTTGCGGCAAGGCGCGCGCAACCCATATTACAAGAATGGCTTGCCTGGCTGCTATCGGAGATAGTTTCCTGGCCCGAGGTGCGCCCATGGAGGAGCTCCAGGAGGCCGACGTGCTGTGGCCCGACACGCCGCCGCCGTCGCGGGACCGCCTGCCGGATCAGCTGTACGATTCCGCTGCCGCGGCCGCCGTCGACTTCTCGTGCGAGTCGTTCGGCAGCGACGACGACGGCCCTGCGGCGTCCTCGTCGATGAGCTCGGCGTCCTCGTCGTCGACCGTGCTGCCGTTTGGTGGCGGGTCCTCCGGTGGCTTCCTCTCCTACCCTCCCGCCTTCGCCGGCGGGCATGGCCGCGAGGGTGACATGGCGGAGGAGTTCCAGGAGGCGGACGTGCTGTGGCCCGACGACGGTTACGAGCCGCGGGAGCGCGGCGCCGACGGAGGGGAACTCTGGTGGCTTTGCTGCGGCTACGGCGCTGACGCGGCCGGCTACCACCGCGTGGAGCCTGCAGCTGGAGGTCAACGTCAAGCGTGGAGACCTCCGGTGTCGTCTCCGATTGATATCCCTATCGGACTTGCTGCCGCCGCCGCCGCCGCACGCCGTCGTCGCGCGGGGACCTTGCTGGTGCACCGTCGATCGATAGGAACGGGTTAAGCTCAGCTAATCGATGCTTTTGTTTCATTTCTTCACCATTTTCGTTGGAAAATGGGGTGTTGTTGATCGTGATCAAATTTTCTTGTAGTATACTATATAACTACGAATTACGGGCGAGAGGTGTTAGAAATCAGGAGCGCGAGTGTAGTAGTGAGGAAAAGATATTGTTGGTTATATTTTTCCCTATCGAAATGATAGTATGAGGAATGCAAAAAATATATATTGGCAATGTGATTGTGATGGCACGCAGGGAATGTGGTCTTTTGCTGCCGGGGTGCACGTGCACTGTGCACGAACTCTCAAACCGGACTAAATCCGTGGATACTTTTCGTAGGGTTTGGCGGTCGACCCGCTGACCTTTTCGCGTCTCGATCGTTTTCCTGATGAGCAGAGACGACGACCTGCAAGCTGCAATGCAAGTTGCAGACTTGCAGTGCCAACATACTGCCAGGGCACAAACCTATATGCCGCTGTCAATCGTATATATATATGCCCAAGTAGATAGATCGATCTATCTATAGATCCACTTGGAAACCGCCCCCTCCCGCGCGATCGTGAGTAAACAATTATGAACCTTAAATCCTTTCGAACACGTACACAAACCTATATGTGCACACAATCCACCGGATGAACAGAGCACTCTTGTTGTACAATATTTCTGTGTGTATTTTCGTAGAGCCGACATCTGAGGGCATCACATACATTTGGTGTCCATTTATCGTTATATAGTAGATTGTGTATGGAACAAGTTAAACACACCATAATTTATAGCAGCTATAAAATGAGTTGACTATAGTTTGTTTATCCTGAACCATGACGCTGCAACAGTGGAGCCGCCCTGCTCAATGAGTGCACGCCAGCCAGTTTTGCTTCAGCATTCTCTCACATGCAGAACATGCACGTGCATGGTCAATCGATTTTTAGTTGCACTTGTTTTTTCTTCGTTCCATCTTGTTCGCCATGCACTCAAGCCACAAAATTAATCAACTCAGCACTACCACCGACGGGTCGCTGACATCAATCTTTGGTTTTGTTATCTTGTAAAGTTTGGGAACCAAGTAATGACCGGGACACGATAGGAATATCCAAATTACTTGCTCCAACATTGCCTTATCATACCTACGTACGCCTCAAGTCAGGTCCACTCTGCTGACGAACAAGAGGACGGAGGCAGTATCCAGTGGACAAAGTGGCTAATTATAAAAGTTTTGCTCTTTCCTGCTTGCCCTGATTTAATGGAAACTCGGTCGTTACTTCAAATTGTTCATTAACAAGTCAAAGATCGAAGTTAACTTTATAAAAAAATTGGGAACATTTAGTTGATATGTATGCGTGGTGGGGCGAAGACGAGGATGTTGATCCAAGTGACTGAGATTTGCAAAACGAAATTGTAGCACAACCGTCTTCGGTTAATAACAATAGTAAGTTATTTTGTGTATCATGACCACTGCATATAGTTTTGTTGAAAAGTGAAAACAAGTGGAATTGAAAACCTCATAAAATGCAATGAAAGACATCCAAAAAAGAATGCACAAGTAAATGTCCTTCACTAGTCCTAAACTATTTATCATGGCATCTTTTATGTAAGGAGAACCTCTGTAATTTTTCAAGAAGTTTGGATGGATAGAACTTTAACTAATGGATCATTATCCACCAAATGCAAGAAAATAATTGATAAATGGGTTTCCCCCGATTTCATTCAACAAAAACCAACTGATGAACACACCCAACCAGCAAACGAAAGAGCACAACCGTTCATCAAAGGCCAGAAACACCGCAGGGGGGCAACACCCCCATGCCAACATTAGCAAAAGCCAAAGAGCGATCAAAGACTAGCAAAACCTAAAAATTTACCCCCTCGAAAAATCATTCTAAACAAGCAAAATAGAAAACAGAAAACAAAACAAGTGCAACATCTTTAGGGTTTAATCTTTTCATGTTTCCTTTTCCTAGCATCAAGGCATCAGCAAAGTAGGAGCAATTCCTCCGATTCTTAGTCAGCCTCTTGATCCAATGCTTCCATCTTCCTCTCACCGAGAACACCCCACCCACGGCTCGAGCCAGCAATATTTTGCAACGCTACTATTCCAACTTTGCGGCCTCCTTCACCTGCAAAGAGCCCTATAGATCAATCGAGTAGAAGATACAATAGATGACATCACAAGGTTCATTAGGGAATTGGTTTCGAAAGCACTCTTGGTTTCTAGTATTTAAAATACCCACACATGACTCCAACAACTACAGCCATGAGGTCTCTAGTTCTTCTCCCCATAGGCCCCGATCAACCAGTGATACAATCTAAAACATTAGTAAAGTTGCAGTTAAACCAATTACGTGACTCACCACTTATAGATGTATCTATCTAGAGGGCAATCAAAGAGGAGATGAACTCTTGCTTCATCAGCTCCTCAAAACAAACAATGCTAGGGGCACACCCCTCCCCTTCTGATAAGCACATCTCTACTTAAGGTATCCCAACCAGATGAATGTTTTGACTCTCAGAGGGGATTTTATTTTCCGTAGAATCTATAGGAAAAAAATCTCATAGTTATGTATAACATAGTAAAGGGAACTAACAGAGAATTGCCTAGAAGTGGTAAGGAGACAACTAAGTATTGATGTCTACTACGCAACTTTTATTCTTGTCGACTCTGTTGGGCCTCCAAGCGCAGAGTTTTGTAGGACAACAACAAATTTCTCTCAAGTGGATGACCTAAGGCTTATCAATCTGTGGGAGATGTAGGATGAAGATGGTCTCTCTCAAACAACCCTGCAATCAAATATAAGCAATCTCTTATGTCCCCACACTGGTACAACGAGCTTCTATACAAACGGTTTTTAACCCCTTTTTGCGACGTCATTTTTAACCTTGGTCTCATCATCGAGAGAAATACCTACCGTAGCTGTGCTGCATCATCCCTTCCTCTTTGGGGAAATACCAACATAGTTCAAGCCGCATCAAACAAATTTCTGGCGCCGTTGCCAGGGAGACATCATCAACACTACGAGGTTCCTAATCACAAATCTCATCTCGCAATTTACATTATTTTCCATTTGCCTCCCGTTTTCATCTCGCCCACTTCACAAAATTTTTGCCTTTTTATTTGCCTTCTTTTTTGTTCGCCTTTTTCTCGTTAGATCTCTTGTTTGCTTGTGTTGCCACGCGTCTTCTATTTGCTTGCTAAAAATCTATTGATATGGATCCTCGTCCACTTGCTAATCTTTTCAAAAGATCTAATTATGATGAACCAATTGCTAGTGAATTGAGTTCACTAGATTATTTTTTTATGAAGTTTTGCTTGAGATTCATGAATCTGAAAGTTGTGATGAAGTGTTAAACAGAGAAATTTATAAAGTGATTCATGATAGCTCCTTGAATGAAAAACATGATTGCAATGATGTTATTGTAATTCTTTTAATGTCAATTGTGTTAGTTATATGCAAAACCCCAAGCTTGGGGATGCTTGTTTTGTTATGTCAACTATTTGTTGCAATGATCATGATTGAGGTGATAATGATTCTTATGATCTTGAAAATTTATTTAAATCTCATGATGAATATGAATATGCTTGTGATAATATTAAAAATGGGTTTGGAAGAGTGTCAACTTTAGCTAAAAATAATCCCACATATTTGGAGAGTATTCAATCTTATGAATTTTTTTATAAAAGTGGGCTTAGAGAGGTCATGCCTTTATTTGATGATAATCCCACTATTTTGGAAGAGAGTCAACTTTGCATGCATGTGGATCATGAAGAGAATATTTTATGTGATAGTTATATTGTTAAATTTGTTTATGATACTACATGTAATTATTATGAGAGAGGAAAATATGGTTGTAGAAATTTTCATGTTACTAAAATATCTCTCATTATGTTGAGATCGTCAATGTTTTATTCCCCTTTTTTTGCATGTGTTAGATGTTTCTTGTCTTGATAATTTGTTTGATTATAAAATTCCTATGCATAGGAAGTATGGTAGACCTAAATGTGTTTGTAACATGTATCGTAATGCTCTCTTTGTACTTCAATTCTTGTCTTTTATGTGAGCATCATTGAAATCTTATGCCTAGTTAGGGGCATAAAACGATAACGCTTGTTGGGAGGCAACCCAATGAATAAAATTTATTTTTTTTTCTTTTTATTTTTATTCTTGAGTGTTTGCACAATTATGCTACCGTTATGATTGTGTTTTCATGTTTTAATTAGTGTTTGTGCCAAGCAAAGACTTTGGGATCATGTTGGGTGATAGTTGATTTGATCTTGTTCAAAAACAAAAACTTTTGCGTCCAGTAAAAAAAATCATTTTAATAGAAGCGTGATAAAATCCTGATTTTTGAACACAAGATTGATATACAAATTGCCCATGTTTTCCTAATATTTCAGAATTGTTGGAGTTACAGAAGTATTCAAAGTTTTCAGATTACTGCAGACTGTTCTGTTTTTGTTAGATTCTGTTTCTTTGCACTATGTGCTTATTTCAATGAATCTATGGTTTGTATTGGAGGGTATAAGCTATAGCAAAGTTGGAATACAGTAGATGTAATGCAAGAATAAAATATGAATGGGTTTGCAACAATACTTATAGTAGTGATTTGCTTTGTTATACTAACGGATCTCACGAAGGTTTGTTGAGTTTTGTGTGATTAAAGTTTTCAAGTTTTGGGTGAGATCACGATGATGAAGGAATAAGGAGTAAGAAGAGCCTAAGCTTGGGGATGCCCCATGGCATCCCAAGCTATTATCTAAAAGAGAAGCAATCAACTAAGCTTGAGCATGCACGAGTGGCATCCCATCTTTCTTCTAACGACCATCGGTATTTTACTTGGAGCTATATTTTTATTCGTCACGTATCATGAGTTTTGCTTGGAGCGTCTTGTATGATATGAGTATTTGCTTGGTTTGCTTTTTATTTTAAGTCATCTATCCTTGCTGGACAAACCTATTTGAGAGAGCCAAAATTATGCTATGATTTGTTAGAATTGCTCTCTATGCTTCACTTAAATCTTTTTGAGCCATGGAATTGCTCTAGTACTTTACTTATATCTTTTTGAGCATGGTGTGCTTTATTATTATTGAAGAAATGCTCTCATGCTTCACTTAGATTTATTTGAGAGTTAGTAATTTTTTTAGAAATGTTCTCATGCTTCACTTAAATTATTTTGAGAGAAGAAATTTTTTATGCTCATGTTCTTCACTTAGATTTGTTTGAGCTATCAAAAGCAACATATGAAATTAGTCCCAAAATGATAGATATTCAAGAGGGATATAATAAAAAATTTCATGAAGATCATCGGACAAAATAAACATGGTTCCTTGTAATAGTTTTGCGATATGATGATATAATATGTGAGTCATGTTGATGAGTAATTATGCTTTAGTTAGAATATGTTAGAAATATGCCCTAGAGGCAATAATAAAATGGTTATTGTTATATTTCCTTGTTCATGATAATCGTTTATTATCCATTCTATAATTGTATTGACCGGAAACTCAAATACATGTGTGGATAGATAGACAACAACGTGTCCCTAGTAAGCCTCTACCGGACTAGCTCGTTGATCAAAGATGGCTATGGTTTCCTAGCCATGGACATGAGTTGTCATTTGATAACGGGATCACATCATTAGGAGAATGGTGTGATGGACAAGACCCAAACTATAAACGTAGCATATGACTGTGTCAAGTTTATTGCTATTGTTTTCTGCATGTCAAGTATATGTTCCTATGATCATGAGATCATGCAACTCACTGACACCGGAGGAGTACCTTGTGTGTACCAAACATCGCAACTTAACTGGCTGACTACAAAGGTGCTCTGTAGGTATCTTCAAGGGTGTCTGTTGAGTTGGCATGGATCAAGGCTGGGATTTGTCACTCCGTATGACGGAGAGGTATCTCAGAGGCCACTCGGTAATACAACATCACAATGAGCTTGCAAGCAATGTTACCAATGAGTTAGTCACGGGATCTTGTATTACGGAACGAGTAAAGAGACTTGCCGGTAACGAGATTGAACTAGGTATGGAGATACCGACGATCGAATCTCAGGCAAGTAACATACCGATAGAAAAAAGGAACTACATACGGGATTAGTTGAATCCTTGACATCAAGGTTCGACCGATAAAATCTTTGTAGAATGTGTAGGAACCAATATGGGCATCCAGGTCTCGCTATTGGTTATTGACCGTAGAGGTGTCTCAGTCATGTCTACATAGTTCTCGAACCCGCGGGGTCTACACACTTAACGTTTGGTGACGATATAAGTATAGTTGAGTCATTATGGTGGTTACCGAAGGTTGTTCGGAGTCCCGGATGAGATCCCAGACGTGACGAGGAACTCGGGAATGGTCCGGAGGTGAAGATTGATATACTGGACGAAGGGTATTGGAGTCCGGAATTGTTCTGGGGGTACCAGGTGATGACTAGTGTCACCGAAAGGGGTTTCAGGGGGCCCCATGGGCCAAGGGGAGGGGGCAAACCAGCCCACTAAGGGCTCATTTGGTTGCAGGGTTTCCCCCGGGGATCCCTACCTTTTTCCTGGGCCTGAAAGCCACGTGGAATCTCTGGCTAGGGAGAACCAGCACCACATTTGGATTACTCGATCCACGGGGCGGGCCGGCCCGAACCCTCCTCTTTCCCGGGGTAGAAGTTCCACGCCTCTGCACTCGTGGAAAATCTCCCCATTTCGTCTCCCTCGCGAAGCTGATACTCACAGCTCATCCTCGCAAAGCTGTGGCTCCCCTCGCCTGGACCACACCCCACCCCACCCTCCCGACTGGACGATCAAATGGTCATCCAAAACAGGAGACTCCCCCGTGGAAGCCCATGTGCTGTTGAAATTTCCCTGGCGGGGTTTACTGCCCTGGGTTGTCTCCTCGTAGCCACCAAACAAAGCCTAAGGGGCTGAGCACCCCCTCACCCCATCTCACGTAACCAGGAGGGTTGGGGGCGCCCCTAGGGCTTCCCACCACTTTGGCTTGGGGGCCAAGTCTCCTAAGGGGGAAAACCCATCTAGGGTTTCCCTCTTGTGGCTGCCGGCCCTAGATGAGATCCCCTAGGGGCGCCCCCTCTCCCCCTTCCCCTATATATAGAGAGGTAGAGAGAGGCAGCTGCACCCATCTATGCCACGACGCTGCCCTCCCTCTCCCTCGCAGCCCTCTTCTTCTCCGTAGTGCTTAGCGAAGCTCTGCCAAGATTCCACCACCACCGCCGCCACCACGCCGTCCTGCTGTCGGAGGACTTGAGCTACTACTTCACCATCGCTCACTGGATCAAGGAGGTGAAGGCGTCATCAAGCCGTACGTGTGTTGAACGCGGAGGTGCTGTTTGTTCGGCGCTAGATTGGGAGTTCGCGGGACGGATCGTGATTGGATCATGAAGACATTGGACTACATCAACCGCGTTTCTTAACACCTCCGCTTAGCGATCTACAAGGGTATGCAGATGCAATCTTTCCTCTTGTAGATGTCCATCTCCTAGACTGATCTTGGTGAGCATAGGAAATTTTTTGTTTCCCATGCAACATTCCCCTGGCATCATGAGCTAGGTCTATGCGTAGATGACATCACGAGTAGAACACAAAGGAGTTTGTGGGCATTGATATTCAGATTGCTTCCTTCCTTGGTCTTTTCTTGATTCGGCGGTATTGTGGATTGAAGCCGCCCGGACCAAGTTTACATGTCCACGTACATGAGACCGGTTCCATCGATAGAAATGTGACTTTGTTGCATAAAGATGGTTGGCGGGTGTTTGTCTCTCCCACCTTAGTTGAATCGGATTCGACAAAGGTGGTCCTTGTAGAAGGTTAAATAGCAACTTGCATATCACCATTTTGGCTTTGCGTAGGTAAGAATCGTTCTTGCTAGATACCCATAGCAGCCACGTGACACATGCAACAACAATTAGAGGACGTCTAACTTGTTTTTGCAGGGTATGTTGTGATATGATATGGCCAATGACATGATGAAATATATTGTATGTATGAGATGATCATGTTTGTAATAGTATATATAGACTTGCATGTCGATGCATACGGCAACCGACAAGAGCCATAGGGTTATCTTTAATTATGGTATGACCTGCGTGTCAATCATTAAGTGCTATGTAATTCTTTACTTTATCGCTAAGCGGTAGCAATAGTAGTAGAAGCATAGTTGGCGTGACAACCCCGATGGCAACACGATGATGGAGATCATGGTGTCATGCCGGTGACGATGGATATCATGTCGATGCTTTGGAGATGGAGATCAAAAGCACGAGTTGATAGCCATATCATGTCACTTATGAATTGCATGTGATGTTAATCCTTTTATGCATCTTATTTTGCTTCGGACGACGATAGCATTATAAGGTGATCCCTCACTAAAATTTCAAGATAAAATTGTATTCTCCCCAAGTGTGCACCGTTGCGAAAGTTTGTCGTTTTGAAGCACCATGTGATGATCGGGTGTGATAGACTCTACGTTCACATACAACGGGTGCAAGCCAGTGTTGCAAATGCGGGACACTTGGGTTGAACTTGACGAGCCTAGCATGTACAGACATGGCCTAGGAACACAAGAGACCAAAAGGTCAAACATAAGTCATATAGTTGATATGATCAACATGGAGATGTTCACCGTTGAAACCATCTCATCTCATGTGATGATTGGACTTGGGTTGGTGAATTTGGATCATGTTACACTCGGACAACCGGAGGGATGTTGATTTGAGTGGGAGTTCTTAGGTAATATGATTAATTGAACTCATTTACCATGAACAGTAGTCTAAGTTATCTTTGCAAATCTATGTTGTAGATCAATGGCTTGTGCAGTAGCTCCCCTGAATTTTAATGCGTTCCTAGAGAAAGCTAAGCTGAAAGATGAAGGAAGTAACTTTGTGGACTGGGCCTGTAATCTGAGGATTATCCTCACGGTTGCCCAAAAGGCTTATGTCCTTGATGCACCGCTTGGTGCGCCACCCCCTCCAGCGATTGTGGATGTTGTGAATGCCTGGCAGTCGCGTGTTGATGACTGATGTCTACTACACAACCTTCTTGTTGTAGACGTTGTTGGGCCTCCAAGTGCAGAGGTTTTAGGACAGTAGAAAATTTCCCTCAAGTGGATGACCTAAGGTTTATCAATCCCTGGGAGGCGTAGAATGAAGATGGTCTCTCTCAAGCAACCCTGCAACCAAATAACAAAGAGTCTCTTGTGTCCCCAACACAGCCAATACAATGGTAAATTGTATAGGTACACTAGTTCGGCAAAGAGATGGTGATACAAGTGCAATATGGATGATAGATATAGGTTTTTGTAATCTGAAAATATAAAAACAGCAAGGTAACTAATGATGAAAGTGAGCACAAACGGTATTTCAATGCGTTGAAACAAGGCCTAGGGTTCATACTTTCACTAGTGCAAATTCTCTCAACAATAATAACATAATTGGATCATATAGCAATCCCTCAACATGCAACAAAGAGTCACTTCAAAGTCACTAATAGAGGAGAACAAATGAAGAGATTATTGTAGGGTACGAAACCACCTCAAATTTATCCTTTCTGATCGATCTATTCAAGAGTCCGTAGTAAAATAACATGAAGCTATTCTTTCCGTTCAATCTATCCTAGAGTTCGTACTAGAATAACACCTTAAGACACAAATCAACCAAAACCCTAATGTTACCTAGATACTCCAATGTCACCTCGAGTATCCGTGGGTATGATTATACGATATGCATCACACAATCTCAGATTCATCTATTCAACCAACACAGAGAACTTCAAAGAGTGCCCCAAAGTTCTACCGGAGAGTCAAGACGAAAATGTGTGCTAACCCCTATGCATAAGTTCACGAGGTCACGGAACTCGCAAGTTGATCACCAAAACATACATCAAGTGGATCACGTGAATATCCCATTGTCACCACAGATAAGCACATGCAAGACATACATCAAGTGTTCTCAAATCCTTAAAGACTCAATCGGATAAGATAAATTCAAAGGGAAAACTCAATCCATTACAAGAGAGTAGAGGGGGAGAAGCATCATAAGATCCAACTATAATAGCAAAGCTCGCGATACATCAAGATCGTGTGGAATCAAGAACACGAGAGAGAGAGAGATCAAACACATAGCTACTGGTACATACCCTCAGCCCCGAGGGTGAACTACTCCCTCCTCGTCATGGAGAGTGCCAGGATGATGAAGATGGCCACCAGAGAAGGATTCCCCCCCTCTGACAAGGTGCCGGAACGGGTCTAGATTGGTTTTCGGTGGCTACGGAGGCTTGCGGCGGTAGAACTCCCGATCTATGTTATTTTCTGGAGGTTTCTATATTTATATGAATTTTTGGCGTCGGTCTCACGCCAGGGGGTCCCCGAGTCATCCACGAGGGTGGAAGGCGCGCCCTACCCCCTGGGCTCGCCCTCCTATCTTGTGGACGGCTCGGGACTCTTCTGGCCCAACTATTTTACTCCGGGGGCTTCTTTTGGTCCATAAAAAAACATCAAAAATTGGCACGTCAATTGGACTCCGTTTGGTATTCCTTTTCTGTAAAACTCAAAAACAAGGAAAAACAGAAACTGGCACTGGGCTCTAGGTTAATAGGTTAGTCCCCAAAAATCATATAAAATAGCATATAAATGCATATAAAACATCCACAATTGATAATATAATAGCATGGAACAATAAAAAATTATTGATACATTGGAGACGTATCAAGCATCCCCAACCTTAATTCCTGCTCGTCCTCGAGTAGGTAAATGATAAAAATAGAATTTTTGACGTGGAATGCTACCTAACATATTTATAAATGTAATTTACTTTATTGTGGCAAGAATATTCAGATCCATAAGATTCAAGACAAAAGTTTAATATTGACATAAAAACAATAATACTTCAAGCATACTAACCAAGCAATTATGACTTCTCAAAATAACATAGCCAAAGAAAGCTCATCCCTACAAAATCATATAGTTTGGCCATGCTTCATTTTCATCACACAAAATGCTCCTATCATGCACAACCCCGATGACAAACCAAGCAATTGTTTCATACTTTAGTATTCTCAAACTTTTTCAACTTTCACGCAATACATGAGTGCGAGCCATGGACATAGCACTATGGGTGGTATAGAATATGATGATGGAGGTTGTGTGAAGAAGACAAAAAAAGGAGAAAGTCTCACATTGACGTGGCTAATCAACGGGCTATGGAGGTGCCCATCAATTGATGTCAATGCGGGGAGTAGGGATTTCCATGCAACGAATGCACTAGATCTATAAATGTATGAAAGCTCAACAAAAAAAAAACTAAGTGGGTGTGCATCCAACTTGCTTGCTCACGAAGACCTAGGGCATTTGAGGAAGCCCATATTTGGAATATACAAGCCAAGATCTATAATGAAAAATTCCCACTAGTATATGAAAGTGACAAAATGAGAGACTCTCTATCATAAAGATCATGGTGCTACTTTGAAGCACAAGTGTGGTAAAAGGATAGTAGCATTGCCCCTTTTTATTTCTCTTTTTTCCTTTTCCTTTTTGGGCCTTTTTTTATTTGGCCTTTCTCTTTTTTTATTTGGGACAATGCTCTATTAATGATGATCATCACACTTCTATTTATTTACAACTGAATGATTACAACTCGATACTAGAACAAAATATGACTCTATATGAATGCCTCCGGCGGTGTACCGGGAAGGGCAATGAATCAAGAGTGACATGTATGATAAATTATGCATGGTGGCTTTGCCACAAATACGATGTCAACTACATGATCATGCAAGGAAATATGACAATGATGAAGCGTGTCATAATAAATGAAACGGTGGAAAGTTGCATGTCAATATATCTTGGAATGGCTATGGAATGTCATAATAGGTAGGTATGGTGGCTGTTTTGAGGAAGATATAAAGAGGCTTATGTGTGATAGAGCGTATCATATCACGGGTTTTGGATGCATCGGCGAAGTTTGTACCAACTCTCGAGGTGAGAAAGGGCAATGCACGGTACCGAAGAGGCTAGCAATGATGGAAAGGTGAGAGTGTGTATAATCCATGGACTCAACATTAGTCATAAAGAACTCACATACTTATTGCAAAAATCTACAAGTCATCAAAAACCAAGCATTACGCGCATGCTCCTAGGGGGGGGGGTTAGATTGGCAGGAAAAGACCATCGCTCGTCCCCGACCGCCACTCACAAGGAAGACAATCAAAGAAACACCTCATGCTTCAAATTTGTCACACAACGATTACCATACGTGCATGCTACGGGACTTGCAAACCTCAACACAAGTATCTCTCAAATTCACAACTACTTAACTAGCATGACTCTAATATCACCATCCTCATGTCTCAAAACAATCATCAAGCATCAAATTTCTCATGGTATTCAATGCACTTTATATGAAAGTTTTTATTATACCCAGCATGGATGCCCATCATAGTAGGACTAATTTTATAACCCAAGCAAATTACCATGCTGTTCTAAAGACTCTCAAAATAATATAAGTGAAGCTTGAGAGTTCATCTATTTCTTCAAAATAAAACCACCGCCGTGCTCTAAAAGGATATAAGTGAAGCACTAGAGCAAATGACAAACTACTCCGAAAGATATAAGAGTCGAATAATTATGCAACTATGTGAAGACTCTCTAATATTTAAGAATTTCAGATCTTGGTATATTATTCAAACAGCAAGAAAAACAAAATAAAATAAAATGACACTCCAAGCAAAACACATATCATGTGGTGAATAAAAATATAGCCTCAAGTAAAGTTACCGATGAACGAAGACGAAAGAGGGGATGCCTTCCGGGGCATCCCCAAGCTTAGGCTTTTGGTTGTCCTTGAATTTTACCTTGGGGTGCCTTGGGAATCCCCAAGCTTAGGCTCTTGTCACTCCTTATTCCAAAATCCATCAAATCTTTACCCAAAACTTGAAAACTTCACAACACAAAACTCAACAGAAAATCTCATGAGCTCCGTTAGTATAAGAAAACAAACCACCACTTCAAGGTACTGTAATGAACCAATTATTTATTTATATTTGTGTAATATCTACTGTATTCCAACTTCTCTATGGTTCATACCCTCCGATACAACACATAGATTCATCAAAATAAGCAAACAACACATAGAAAACAGAATCTATCAAAAACATAACAGTCTGTAGTAATCTGTAGGTTTCGAATACTTCTGTAACTCCAAAAATCCTGAGAAATTAGTATATCCTAGGAAATTTGTTTATTAATCTACTGCAATTGGAATTGGTATTTTATCGCTCTCTGGTAAAAATAAAAAATATTCTCATGAGCGCATACTTTCTGTTTTTTTACAACAAGATCAAATAACAATCACCCAAGAAGATCCTAAAGGCTTTACTTGGCACAAACACTAATCAAAACATAAAAAACACAATCATAACAGAGGATAGATGATTTATTTATTACTAAACAGGAACAAAAAGCAAGAAACAAAAATAAAATTGGGTTGCCTCCCAACAAGCGCTATCGTTTAACGCCCCTAGCTAGGCATGATGATTTCAATGATGCTCACATAAAAGATAAAAATTGAAACATAAAGAGAGCATCATGAAGAATATGACAAACACATTTAAGTCTAACCCACTTCCTATGCATAGGGATTTTGTGAGCAAACAACTTGTGGGGACAAGAATCAACTTGCATAGGAGGGTAAAACAAGGATAACTTCAAGATTTTCAACACATAGAGAGGAAACTTGATATTATTGCAATTCCTACCAGCATATGTTCCTCCCTCATAATAATTACATGTAGGATCATAAGCAAATTCAACAATATAGCTATCATAAAACATATTCTTAACACGATCGACATGTATGCAAAGTTGACACTCTTCCAAAATAGTGGGATTAACATTAACTAAAGTCATGACCTCTCCAAACCCACTTTCATAATTATCACAATAAGATTCGACACCCTCCAAAATAGTGGGATTGTTACTTCCTTAAGTTGACACTCTTCCAAACCCACTTTCATCAATATAATCATCATAAATAGGAGGCATGCTATCATCAAAATAAATTTGCTCATCAAAACTTGGGGGACAAAAAATATCATCTTCATCAAACATAGCATCCACAAGCTTGTGGATTTGCATATCATTAGCATCATGGATATTCAAAGAATTCATACTAACAACATTGCAATCATGCTCATCATCCAAAGATTTAGTGCCAAACATTTTAATACATTCTTCTTCTAACACTTTGGCACATATCAGAATCCTCATTTTCATGAAAGACATTAAAAAGATGAAGCATATGAGGTACCCTCAATTCCATTTTTTAGTTTTCTTTTATAGACTAAACTAGTGATAAAACAAGAAACTAAAAGATTCGGTTGCAAGATCTAAAGATATACCTTCAAGCGCTAACCTCCCTGGCAACGGCGCCAGAAAAGAGCTTGATGTCTACTACACAACCTTCTTCTTGTAGACGTTGTTGGGCCTCCAAGTGCAGAGGTTTGTAGGACAGTAGCAAATTTCCCTCAAGTGGATGACCTAAGGTTTATCAATACATGGGAGGCGTAGGATGAAGATGGTCTCTCTCGAGCAACCCTGCAACCAAATAACAAAGAGTCTCTTGTGTCCCCAACACACCCAATACAATGGTAAATTGTATAGGTACACTAGTTCGGAAAAGAGATGGTGATACAAGTGCAATATGGATGATAGATATAGGTTTTTGTAATCTGAAAATATAAAAACAGCAAGGTAACAAATGATAAAAGTGAGCACAAACGGTATTGCAATGCGTTGAAACAAGGCCTAGGGTTCATACTTTCACTAGTGCAAGTTCTCTCAACAATAATAACATAATTGGATCATATAACAATCCCTCAACATGCAACAAAGAGTCACTCCAAAGTCACTAATAGAGGAGAACAAATGAAGAGATTATTGTAGGGTACGAAACCACCTCAAATTTATCCTTTCTGATCGATCTATACAAGAGTCCGTAGTAAAATAACACGAAGCTATTCTTTCCGTTCAATCTATCCTAGAGTTCGTACTAGAATAACACCTTAAGACACAAATCAACCAAAACCCTAATGTCACCTAGATACTCCAATGTCACCTCGAGTATCCGTGGGTATGATTATACGATATGCATCACACAATCTCAGATTCATTTATTCAACCAACACAAAGAACTTCAAAGAGTGCCCCAAAGTTTCTACCGGAGAGTTAAGAAGAAAATGTGTGCCAACCCCTATGCATAAGTTCACGAGGTCACGGAACTCGCAAGTTGATCACCAAAACATACATCAAGTGGATCACGTGAATATCCCATTGTCACCACAGATAAGCACATGCAAGACATACATCAAGTGTTCTCAAATCCTTAAAGACTCAATCGGATAAGATAAATTCAAAGGGAAAACTCAATCCATTACAAGAGAGTAGAGGGGGAGAAACATCATAAGATCCAACTATAATAGCAAAGCTCGCGATACATCAAGATCGTGCCGAATCAAGAACACGAGAGAGAGAGATCAAACACATAGTTACTGGTACATACCCTCAGCCCCGAGGGTGAACTACTCCCTCCTCGTCATGGAGAGCGCCGGGATAATGAAGATGGCCACCGGAGAGGGATTCCCCCCTCCGGCAGGGTGCCAGAACGGGTCTAGATTGGTTTTCGGTGGCTACAGAGGCTTGCGGCGGCGGAACTCTCGATCTAGGTTACTTTCTAGAGGTTTCTCTATTTATAGGAATTTTTGGCGTCGGTCTCACACCAGGGGGTCTCCGAGTCATCCACGAAGGTGGAGGGCGCGCCCTACCCCCTGGGCTCGCCCTCCTATCTCGTGGAAGGCTCGGGACTCTTCTGGCCCAACTATTTTACTCCAGGGGCTTCTTTTGGTCCATAAAAAACATCAAAAATTGGCACGTCAATTGGACTCCGTTTGGTATTCCTTTTCTGTAAAACTCAAAAACAAGGAAAAACAGAAACTGGCACTGGGCTCTAGGTTAATAGGTTAGTCCCAAAAATCATATAAAATAGCATATAAATGCATATAAAACATCCACAATTGATAATATAATAGCATGGAACAATCAAAAATTATAGGTGCGTTGGAGACATATCAATGACTACTCAATAGTTTAGTGCGCCATGTTGTATGACTTAGAG